>NC_071334.1:29474936-29774936 GCF_027744825.2 Synchiropus splendidus
AACAAATAATGAAACACCTGCATGAAGACTGCCTCCAACAAAAATAAGATACATAAACAAAACATTGTGGGGCAATTTAACCAATATCCCAATGTGTTTGTACAAGGTAGCTTTTGCTTTGTTTTTACGCAAGCAGTGTGTTTCCTTGTCAGGAGCAGGGCAGGTAGCCACCAAGACCATGGTCCTTTACGATGTTTTACCCCAGAATATGTATATATATCAGTATATATCAATTGACTGTTCATTTGTATGATAACATTTGTCACTAGGACAGAATTCACTAAACTTTCATCACAAACACAGGAAGGAAGTCTCCTGCTTACTACAATGATGCATGTGAACAATTTGGACTTACTTCTAGAATGTGATCAGAAGATATGCAATGTGAATGTTCAGAAGCTTGTCATATGAGATAAAGGTAAAAGATATTTACATTCTCTCTAAACATACTAAATTGCAGTGTCAAGATTGTGTCAAGTCATACAGAGACCAAGCTGAATACAGAATTATGAGTCTATCAGTCATATAGACACAGATATTTATTTTCAACTCAAAAACAAACAATAGAAATAATAACTCAAGAGATGGAACAAACCATTAGTTTGTGTTTGGTCTCACTCTTAGTCTTGGTCTTGGTCTCGCCCCTCATTGGTCTTGGTCTCTGTATAGTCTGGCCTCAACACAGCTTTGACTCGGCCTTGACTACAACACTACTAAATTGGATGTACATGCCCCAAATGTAATACTCAGTGTAGTGAAATCACTATCTGAGGTAGACACACTTTTTGCTCTACATTGTCTAACTAAAATGGGTTGTAAACAAACAATACATTTAAAAAGAATCGCTGACTTCAAACGCATTTTACAACACTGCTGAGCTCAAAAAAGTATTTAACATGAAATACAATAATATTTAAGTTGTTGTTCAACAGGACAAAACTCCGACAACTGATGACGCAAAGGAGTAACAGTCAGCAAAACACCACAGCACATATCTTTGTGTACAATAGCCACACCTCAATATTAAATGTGTTTGGAGTGATACTACGTTCAACAGCGACACGTGGTCCGCTCCCACGTTGACTGGGTGGCTGCAGAACAAACGGTGAGCTCAGTCATTAAACTAATATTTGCCAATGGTGTCCAATTTACATCTTGGTAATCGAATGAAGCAACAATTCTGTATAAACATATAGCAAGATATACAGTGAAGGGCCTCACTGCAATCATCTTGTGTTGACTTTGTTTCAGTGTCCTGGGTACAGGATGTCTTTACTGTAGAGTAAAGCAATTTAACAAGCCAGTCGCTGACTTCATCAGCCGCCGTCACATCATCATATCTCTTGATATACGACTTAATAAAGAGTCTGCAGAGTCAGAGTGATGGTGTATTCGGCCCATAGTTTGTCGAGCGCACATTGATCTGACATGCAGGAACGAAATGCTCTCTATGGTGCTGAGAAAATGCCACATGAATGATGTAATACCATGCACATATGGGGTGAGATGTAATGGCACAGGGATTCAGAACAGTGTGAGCATGTGACAACAGGTGTGCAGTGGCACAGCAGGGGGGGCATGGCTGACTGTCTACACAGCAAAAATGACAAGAGAAAATATATAGTTTGGGTGAATTTGGCTGGTACTGAAATCTTTAATTTAATTGAAAGGGTGGGGGGCTTATTGATGGTTTCGTCGTGCAGTAAGTCTTGTTCACTTGACGCTAATGTTCCACTCAAAAATCTTGCAAAGTCATATTATTTGCTACACTGAATGAAGAAGCAAAGTTATCAGTACAAAAAGTAATAAGTGGAAAAATAGTTTAAAAAGTATTTGAGGGGCAAAAGATGAAAACCAATCGTGGAAAAAAATAGTGACGACGATATATATATATATATATATATATTGCTCTCCAGAAAACAGGGAACCTTTGTAAGTGCAGGAGTTCCTGGTCCACTGATCACACTGATGCACAAGACACGTGGCAGCTCGGATAATAACAACAACAACAAAATGAAGGAACATGTTTTTCACTACACAATGGTCAGGGTTTCCACTACTGTGAATGTACTTGAAATTCTTGTAAAACTGAAATTCCTACACAAATATTTTCAAGACATTAAAAGAGCTTTAGTTTAAATAAGGTGATATAAAAACTAGAATATAGCCACCATCGTGAATTATTGTGCTATTGTCAAACTGATGCAAAATAAATAATATTTTGTTGTTTAAATGTATGTATGGCTCCATCATTTGATACAGTAATATACCACATTCATTCAAATTGAAAAATGTGGCTTCTTGTGGCAAATATTCTTATACCATGTAAAAGCAGAGGGAAGGGGTGCATAAAGAATGGAGGCAAATGCAGGAAATTACTTGCAGGCCACCCAGTAAGAACCAAGTAACTCCCATCAAATAAAATGCCCTGTGAGTTCATCAAAGCTTGTCAGGCTTTGTCAAGAGGAGCAATGTTCCACCATCAGAAAGGCGCAACTCATACAAGCTCAGCAAAGATCATGACCTCAACGTGCAGTTGCTTCAGTCAAACATGGTTTGTCATTGAAAGAAGGTTTCATTTCTCTTCCAGGAAAGTGAATCATCTGTGCTGTTATTCCCTGGTGATGGCAGCAGTTTCACAAGGATGTCATGGCATCCTAACCAGCACCTTCATCCGTCATTATCACACCTTAACAAGTGTTTTTGGCTAGCATGCGTTTTGCCTGACCTGGCTGTGTGCACAGGTTACATATCCAGCAGTCGTGTTGCTGAGCTTACATAATACTTCTCCTTGTTTAGTTTCAGGCTGTGAACTCACACTGCAGCAAAAGGAGCTTTTGTTGGTGAGTAGGATGTGGCGCTTGAATCTCAAGGTAACCTACAGACCATAGCATCATATTTATGCAATGCAGCTATTTATTTGTTTATTTTAGTAATGTTGAACACAATTTTTATTTTATTATGTTTATCTTCATAGTTATGGGTTCAATTTATGATGGCAAAAAGACTAATGCGGGGGTGGGAAATTATTATTGTTATTATTTTTTCCCGAAACATTCTCATTGTAAATCATAACGGATTGTTGACACATGATTTGAATGTTTATTTCATTTTGTATTTTGAGGGACAAGAAATACAGTTATATATTCAAATATTCCTTGTTTAAAAAAAATATATATATAATGTATTGTGGAAATAAAAACACTTGGGATGTAAGAATACTGATATCAGTACCAGGTATCCGTCCAATACTGGGCTGAGTACTCGTACAATTGAATGGCCACCAATAAAACTGTTCCCACTTCACAGCAGCCCGCAGTTGGTGAATGTCAGTTTGGGACAATTTACTGCAGTAAAACGTGTGACTGTCATCCATGTACAAGACAAACATGCTGGTGAATGATATTCAAATAAGAATATATATATATATATATATATATATATATATATATATATATATATATATATATATATATATATATATATATATATATATATATATATATATATATATACACACACATATATATGGGAAAAAAACCTCAATGTAACTTCATGTGTAATGGCATAACTAACTACAAAAATCTGAATCAGTGCATCCATAAAAACACAAAATAAAGACCTAAAATGTTCTTTTATGTAGAATAACAATATTACTGAATGATGAAAAACATACAATGCACCTTTGCTCGGACCTCATAAGGGCCACATAAGTACAGGCAAAGAACTGCGTGTGGCTCCATGGTCACACTTCACTCAGGTGTGGACTAATGCGTTGTGTGTTCAGTTTGGCCTCTGTGTTGGTTTCCAAATCGGACCCTTAGTTTTGATCTGGTCTCGCTCTGTCAAAGTACTGGCCTTGTGTCATTCTCAGTTTGCTCTGGCCTAGACTGCCTGGGGTCAGGTGGTCTACTATAACAGTCAGAGGGCCGGATGTGTGAACACCTTTATCATCCATTCATCTTTCCATGGTGTGTTCTTTGTGTTGGCAGAGGACTGAGCATCGCCAGCGTGCCAGGAAAATTTCACACAGTGACGTCTTTGCTCGACAGATTGTGGCTCCCTCACAAAGACAGCGCACACTATCATGCGGCATAATGACGCCAAGTTATCACTCTCCGTTGTGTGTTTGTGTCTTCACACTGTGATGAGTTTTACATGGCTTTCCCTCAATCCTCACTGGTGTCCTGTTGTTTTCAGGCGCAGACTGACGTCACGCCTCCGCTACAGACCTGAAGCACGCTGCTGTCATGTGAATGGAAATTCAATATCAAGTGCAACTCCAAATTAGATTTCACAAGCCCAACCAAAAATTATGACCACCATATTCACCTAGCAAAATGTGTTAGTCAGTGAGAGGCCTTGTTCTCGGCTTCAGGCGTGAGCAGGATGAGTAGCCTCACACATCAAGGCGTGACAAGCTTCATATTAGTGATGCAGTCTCGACAAATTGATGGAATGTTTTCTGCGTGGCATCGTCCTAAATCAAACAGACTCTGAGTGCAGAAACCATTAGTTCATTTCTCTGTGTAGAAACTGTGACCATTGTCAATTAATGGCGTTCACACGAGTGCACCAACGTCTGCTAAAATCCTTCTAATTTAAATAATGTGTCTTTAAAAATAAGTAAATATATAGTATATATGTTAAAGATAAATGGTCTAAAGAACTAGGTGAAGAGATAACTTATGAAACGTGGAACAAAATGTGGAAAAATCAGCAAACAGCCACTCAATCCCATGATTGGAGAGAATTTTCATGGAAAAATCAAATATACTTTATTACTTCCCAGATTAAAAATGATGGTTACTCACGTAACCCAGGTTCTATGAATATGTGCGTAGCCCTCTCACGGCCTTCGCTATTGGTTAATCCACATTAACCTGAGACTTCAACGTATAACTCTCCCCTGCTCCCGCCGCTCTGCTCCTTTTGGAACTCAGCGGAAACAGGCCTGCTGGGCAGCCAGTTAGAGGGCTACGCACATATTCATAGAACCTGGGTTACGTGAGTAACCATCATTTCTATTTCATATGTGCTCCGCCCTCTAACGGCCTTCGCTATTGGTTAAAAACATCGGCGAAGGCCGTAGGGATTAGTTCACTCCCATCATGGCCTTACAGAAAACCTGACAGGAAAAAACCAAATCAACGTCCAGAGGGTCGAGCCATGGTCGAAGATCCCTGAACAGACAAAACAGTGTGAGCCACTGAAGTGTCCGTCATGTCTCTCAAACGTCGAAGCAGAAGACCAAGAAGTAGCTTAAGGCTGAATTAGGCTCCTCGCCGGAGGCCAAATGCGCCGAACACCAAAAAGAAACCTCTTAATAATCGGGTGACTCCTCACAGAGACCCAACCAAAGCCTTGGTGCCCCGCCTAGATGGCAGCCACAAACACATTGAGTGTGGACGCCGCCCGGCCTTTGTCCAACACCTCCTGCAGAAAGGACAAAACCTCAGAGCAGTTGCGTACAAGGGCACCGAAAAATCCTCCTCCTCTGGTTCCGTCTGGACAGGGAGGGACACTCCTAGTGTCTCATCTGCCTCACGGAAAAGTTGGGGCATTTCGTCCATTGGGTGCCTGCTCTGGCTATGCCCCGCTGGAGTACTCTCGTCCACCTCTCCCAGGTTGTCATCGTCGTTGTCCAGGAAAACCTTCAGGAAGACCTCCTCCTCGTAAAAACGACGCTCATCCTCCTCCGTGACGTCCGTCCAAACCATCTTCGCAGGAGCTGGTTTGGGAGTGGGTTGAGGAGTCGCTGGAAGGGAGGCCGACTCCTGGTCGACTAGGCCCACCCGCCTGCGGCGCTCGTCTCCTGGAAGAGCCACATAGGCGGAACAGGTGTCCAGCAGTCTCAGGTGCTCCGGGCCCAAGCAGACGACGTCATGCGTGTCCGACTCACCTAGAGAATCAGCACAAGACAAACAGGACCGCTCCATGTTAACCCGATGGTTGTAGTCGCAGGCTGAGTGGAAAAAGGAGCAGAGCGGCGGGAGCAGGGGAGAGTTATACGTGGTGGGTGGTGCCTTCCTGGGCGGAGAGCCAGTCAATCGAAGTCTCAGGGCGAGGCCAGTGCCTCGAGGTGGATTAACCAATAGCGAAGGCCGTTAGAGGGCTACGCACATTTGAAATAGAAGTAAACAATGTAATCAAAATCAGACTTGTTGGAGCAAATGAATCTCGACCATACACATAACTTTTGGAGTTGTCTCGAAATCCAGACATTATGGCTAAATATTTACATGATGATATGGAAAGTGCTGGGATACAAGATGCCCTTTTCTGGAAGTGTATTGTACCTTGGATATCTTGAAGGAACTGTTCACAACTGAGAC
The DNA here is from genome assembly GCF_027744825.2 of Synchiropus splendidus. Classification (NCBI taxonomy): domain Eukaryota; kingdom Metazoa; phylum Chordata; class Actinopteri; order Syngnathiformes; family Callionymidae; genus Synchiropus; species Synchiropus splendidus. Next base: position 29,481,272 of record NC_071334.1, read on the forward strand.
TCATACCTGGTCAAGATTTTTTTGGTGGCTGGAAAGAAAGCTATTACAAGAAAATGGCTCCAACCTGTTGCACCGGACGTGGGCCAAAGGACCTACATTGTTCAACATTTGTCAGTTATGGAGAAACTCACATTTAAGTTGAAAATCAAAGAAGAACTGTTTGACCGGAGCTGGGAAAAATGGTTGAATTACAAGAAACAAACAAGTAATGTATTGTAAAATATAAAAACTATCCCTCACAGACACCATTGAAATGTATTGTGTTTGTGTTTTTTTTTCTTTTTTCCTTTCCTTTTTTTTCATATTATTACATGTATACAGTCAAGTTTTCTATGACGTACTTCAGTGAAATGAGTAATGCAGTCACTGTATTCTATATGTGCATCAACAATAAAAAAAAAATCAAGTTAAAAAAATGTAAATAAATAAAAGAAAGACCTAAACTTATAAACTACTATTACTACTACTACTAACAGTATGCGCTGGCTGAAAGGTGACGCATACAAACTGATAATGGGGCTGCTTTTGTTTTTGGCAAGTACCCCATTATCTTATCTGTCATGAGATTATCCTTCAAAATAATGTAAAATGTGGTCAACATTTTGAGCGTAGAGATCTGTGCGTGGAGGGCTCCTGACTTGAATTGTGACATGGAATGTAGCCTGTGATTTAAATTTCACGCTGACTCCAGGATTTCCCCAGTCTCCCTCTTTTTGTCATTACATTCTATAACTGCCACTCTATCAGCAGGAAACAAGTGTCTAAACAGAACGTTAAGTCTACTTTTTCACCTGCATTCAATGTCAACGTGCCACCACAGACGGCCCTTCATAACACAGGAAACACTTGGGTTATTCTTGAATATGCATCAGTGTTTCATGTTATATTAAGATGCATTAGAAGTGAGCTAGTTTTGAGATCACTTAGTAAAAACCACTATAAAATGTCTTTGGATTAAGTTTGGAAGGGATTCTCAAGTTTGTTCATACAGAGAAGTGTGTCTCAACATCGAACAAATCAATTCGTACTGACTTGCAGAACTAATCGAGTTTATTCTACCGGCACAAACAGACAGAGAAAACAAAAGGTCATTGTCTGCACAGCTCGTGGTCTGAAATCAATCTGTACTTCTTCACCCACACAGCCACTTTGCTCTCAGCTTTACAGCACCTGTGGCGAGATATCTGAGTTCACGAGTGCAGCTTATATACTGTACATTATTATACATGGTAGCAATGGAACACCGTGTCTAACGGAACCTACACATTTTAGATTTACGTCATGGATAAATTTCTTAAAATAAATATATAAGTAAACATAATTTTAGCTTGTTCAGTGATTCGAATTAATATAAATTGTCTTGTTGTCTTGTCTGGTTAGTAATTATTATGTTAAGACACACAAATAAAACAATGTTTCCTTATATCACAGACAATTTATCTTAAATAATTGTTAAACAGTTTATTCATTTAAATAATGATTTTTGTTAAATGGTTACTTTTTTGGGGGGAAAGAAATCATATATATTTTATATTTTACAAGAAATATGTTTCCACATTACTATATATGTATAAATAAATAAATAAATAAAATAAATGATCAACTAAATAAGTCTTGATATATTGATATGAAATCACAATCAATAGTAAATACATTTGTCCTCAGCAACATGACCAGTAATTTGCCTTAAAATACATGAAGATTGCACTTCAACCACTCGGTACTCAAATTAAAAAAGACTTTTCAAATTTGATTAGAAAATGGCTGTGTCAGCATTCAGTTGCAATACCTTTCCTTTGGTTTTCTATCCCGAATGACACAAGTTGGTTAAAAGAAAAGAGACCGCTGATCATTTCACAGAATCGTCTTCTTCCTTCTAAATTCCTGTCTCTTGGAATTGCTTCATTATGCACCAGACTGCCACAGTCATTCACTAATGTTCTGTTCTTTGCACTTGAAATGTGAAGCTCATTCTCTGAAAGCTGGACCACAACTGTCCTCTCATGAAAGTACATTTAAGAATTCAGAATGTAAAACCAAGCTGAGATTTCATTTACAGTAACTTGGTCTAGAATGGTCCAGAAATTCCAATTTCATTTCAGATCATGCCTGGTCTACTGAGATTGGGCTGAACCCGCCTTGTGGCTCACCACTCGGCCATAAAGTAAATAAAATGAATGTTAATGTATTTAATGTCTTATTTGTAATCGAAATACTAACAATCCGATTGTACACTTTTTATTTACAAATCACATATCTCCACAAAATGTTGACCAAAGTGCTGAACAAGTGAAGCACAAGAGTGTAGGTGCCATGAATTACAGCATTACATGTAGTTAAAAACAAGCAACACTGATATTTGACTCATTTATTCAAACGGCAGATGAAAAAGATGAGGTTTTATAAGAGATCTGAAAACAGGAAGTGAGGAAGCCAGTCGAATATATCATTGTAGCTGAATCCACAGTTCAGCTTTTAGGAAGCAATAGAAGCAGCTGATGGACGGACCTCAGTGACCAGTGTAGTGATGCAGCAGGTCGCACAGGTGGGGTGGACACAAGAGGCCGGTGCAGAGATGCCAGGACGGTAGTAATGCAGGTGCGAGGGCAGCAGCATTCAGCACCAGTTGGAGTTGTAGGTTACTATTTAAAGGTTGGTGTCAGGTGGTTTTAAAAATGGAGCCAAGCACTTGGTCAATGCTGGGACAGCCATTCTTTCACAATGGCATGAATCTGGTTGACATTATCTTTCTTCAGTGCGTGGAACTTGTCATCAACCTTTAGTTTGGAGAGGTTGAACATTGCAGGAAGGTCACAGGACAAGATGTTACTAGGGAGCACACTGAGTGCCAGCACGATAACATATCTGCCTCCTGTCACCGGCACAACTTCAAATCTAAGCATAAATGCGTCAAGAAAAACGTCATGCGATTTCTGCCAGATGTAAGATCACGGTGGAAGACGGAGGCTTTAGATTTTGCTCTGTGGTATTATGCAGAGAGGGCAGCACATTTGGCTGCTGGGTTGATGTTATCAATGACCACATGTCGCTACGCAGACGCACACACAGTGAATCCCTTACATGCTGATAAGTGGAAAGAATCACTGCCGTCATAGACCTGCGGTTATCTCCTGCTTTTTCAGACACCGCCGCAGAACAACGCAGTAGACGCACATCACAAGGCTGATTCTTTGTTATGTTTTAAATCAACACACGATATGAGAAAAATCTTGGGAGTAAAATGTTTGCATTGATTTATGGATTCATTGAAGTGAGTGAGTCATAACGCTGCACTCATCACCAATATGCTCAGGTCTAGTTTTCATCGAAGCCATTTGGCTGCCACACTTCTTCACAATGGAAGACAATGTTTAATCTAATCTTATGCCATGCCTTGCAAAAAGTCACGCACTGACCCGCTCATGCCGTCAAACCACCATAGCCACCCTGATCTGTGTCACAGCTTTGGCCATAAAAAAAAAAGTTCGTGGAACTCTCCTCCGCAGACACTGATTTGGGATGAGTAGATAACAACCGTTCAGTACAGCATGGGTCTCAGCTAAATGGATTTTCTTCTGTGAAGCTCCATGTCAGTCATGCCCACAGTGACCCATGGTTGTAAGCAAGTACTCAGAAATCAGAACTGACATCGACCCATTAGGTCCAAACTGTCCAAACGCTTGATTTCCAATGTCGAATGAGCTCGCTATATGCACTGTGTTTACAAAATAAGTACACACCTTCAATTCATCATGTGGCAAAGTAGCATATATATTCTGGTCTTGAATCACAGATTGGATCAGCTCGGACACATACTCTGTTTCCGCCAAGGACAAATCTGACTTTCCTGCATTTCCTTCAGTATGTGCATTTTCTGTCTTGGTGTGTTGAGCACGACTTTTTGACCAGAGTATCCACTGTTTGCTTTTGTTTGTTATTTCTCCTTGCGTGTTTAGTTCCGCCGAAGTTTCTGTTCTTACTTCTGCGTTTGTCTGAAACTTCCACTTTGCGTTTTCAGGTTTTGTTGTCAGTTGTGTTTGTTGTGTTTTCCTTTTCATCTGACTTCATTTCATTGTTTGTATCGCTGAAATGAAATTTCACGAAACCATTTTATGTGAGGTTATTTATTTTGAAGTTTTAATCCTCAAATTGAGGTTTTACTTTGTGGGGACCAGCAAAAATGTCCAAAGAAGTAGGTGCATGTGCTTGTGTGTGTGTGTGTGTGTGTGCGAACTTTTATTGCACACATGGGGCGACCAACTCTTGGAAACACACCCCCTTCTGGGGACCTTTTGCTTCTCCATTTTTGTCGTTCCACGCAAGGTTAAGCCTCAATTTGACGATGAAAAGGTCAAAATAATAACTTAATTTTGGTGAAGTTTGGAACAGCTTAAGGTAAAAGTTAGCCATTTTTTGTGAATGGGTAAGTTTAGAGTGAGAGGCATGGTTTGTTTTTGGATTCAATTAAAACCAAAGATGTGATATATTTGCTTGAGCTGGACAGAAAAAGGAAGGATTTAAGTAATGAGGAAGCATCTCACGAGAATGGGAACTTATTTTTCAAAGCTTCAACTTGACGTCACCATAGATCACAGCAAACATTGAGTCAGGTCTAATGTGCTTCATGTTGTAATGAGCTGCTCTTACTTGGAAGTAGATAAGATCACCATTGTTCTTCAAAGCAAACTGAACTCTGACATTATTTATGGATCCTTTCATTCTGTAGTTTCCATATTTTTAAATTATTGAAAATATATGAATTAAATTGACATGAATAAGTGGTTTCAGCCTCCACAGACGAAACCTATATGGACAGCAATAAACATATGCAGCTCTTCCTTTATGAGAAACACATGATCCCAGTGTTTCAAGGAGTGATCAGGACTAGTGTGCTTCAGGGATATAAGCAAGAAAAGTCCTAAGTTGATACACAGGACCAGCGGATTGATGGCAAAAACTTGAGCACATTGTTAATAACCACTCCATTGTTGCGGTTAAATTGTATCACATATAGGTGGATTATATTAAAACGTATTTATTATTTTCACATTTTCTGTGATGTTTAGCCGATTCACAGTAGTAGTAGCAGTGTTGATGGACCATCTGGTTTGGGCAAGTGTAACATGCTCACAATAGTCTTCCTGCAGCTGCTGCAGACGCGCTGCTCTGCAGACCTGCATGGAGCGTCAACATTTCAACATATGATATTGGAATCTATTGAGGTAAAGTGGTTTCTTGATCTTGTCTCCACTCTCAACTCAAAATGAAAGTGTAGACTGACATTTTGGTGCTCACATTCTGATCACATTTAGTATGTTCCTGAAACACACTGAGTCATGATGTGATCAAGTTAGACAAGAAAAAAGCTGCACCTTCTTCTTTATTATTCTACAGGTTTTGCGCTCCATGTAAATGATGGTGGCACACTGCCACAGCTTAAATGACAGCCGCCACACCATCAGAAAAATGATCTCTTTTTAAAGATGTAACATCTGAACAGACAGATGGCACATAACGCGTCATGGAGGTGGAGATGAACATGACTTTTTTTTGCATCTTATTCTCAGACGAATCCTGAAAGAAACACAATGACCAAAGTCCGTTGCTGGTGGAACATTCCAGGCAAACAGATGATGAGACAGACCTGTTCGGGCGGCTGCATCTTGCAGACAGATTTGCTTTTCATAACTAAAAAAAATGTTTTGTCACCAATTCAGTAAAACCTTTTTTCCCTTTTCTTCATTCTGAAATGTCAAAAGAAAGTTTTATTATCTGGGCCTGTCGGTCTTGCAGCTGCTTCAGCCTCTTGCTGGATCCTGGCTGTCCTCATTGGCTGAATCACAGTTCGATTCCTACTGTTGAATGATAGATATTTCTATAGTTTCCTTTGCAAGTATAAGCTGTACAGTGTTTCATATATTGCCATCTGTGATTACATTTTTTGTTGTTTCCTCATAAAGAAATAAACGTGGGATGTGGGCGGGGACTGGGAAGCTTTACGACAGTTTGCTATTACACCGCCAAAAGCAAATATTTTTAGACGATGTACTGCCGCTTTCAGATGGACACCAAATAGTCAACTTCAACTCAAACAGTAACTAACTTTCACGTGTTATTGTATTTTTGAAGCATCAGCTGTAAAAGAAAAAGGAGGTGGGGAGTTGATCCTCCTCACGTGAATATGTTGCTGGAGAATGTTTAGAGTCACTTATTGTCTTGACATATGCCATGTTAGTTCCCTGAGACAGTCTGTACCATGCAGTTTTTTTTTTTTTTTTTTTTATGACAACAAAAAAGGAAGAGACAATGGTCAATGTCTGGCTGTCTCTGTGAGGCAATTCGCAATGTTGTGCAAACCACCAGCTGCACATGTGGCAGGTCGCACAGGTGCAGGATCTGGATGTGATGCCCGATGGTAACACGTGGTCTACATGCATGTGGCCAGGTAGCTGTGCTGCCCAACGATTTTTTTTTCTTTTTTTATTGTTCCCAGTCTGGAGTGGTCACGACATGGTCACGCTGCTTGTCCGGAAGACACTTGTGGTTGACCCTGCATTTACTCAAAATAATGGCACTTTGCTATGAAGAGAACAAAGACAACGCAAACCCCTCCAAGATGATTCAGTTTGACCATTAAAAGTGGATTGTAAATAATGATCTTGCAGGGCAAAACATGAATCGATAGGAGCACAATATATGTTGCATTTATGATGTGCTGTATATTATAGTCAGCTATAATATACATTACTTTATATAACTGTCCTTTTTATATGAAGTCAAGTGAATTGTTTGTTGAAAAACAGTTATGTACCTTAAGTTAAAATATAGGTTTTATATGATTCCACAGTAATAGAGTGTTCAGGGTAAGTTTTCCCTCATAAAAAGAAGTGACACATACATAAATGAAGCTTGAATTTAAATTCTGTTTCTGGCAGATATGTCACGTGTATTAAAACTCACCCAAATCCTCTAAAAACAATGCGATTTAAGATTACCATGGAGACCTTTTTCTGTGGCTCAGATTCAAAGCTTTTGACCTTTGACGCCTCCAATCAAAGATGAAAGCCATGAACTTCATGCAACAATTTTAAGATTATTGTTTTGCTGTGACAACAGTGGTACAAAATAAAAATAAGCCCATCAAACTTGTTTAAGCACGACTCTGAAAACTCAACAAATGTTAGCATTAGGCTTTATTTTTATGGTCATTTATTATTGTTTGTGGCAGAGGATTGGAGGAGTAATAATGAACATCTGTTTAGTCTCAAGTTATAATAATAAAGACTTGCAACACGCATGCCAGAATGTTGTTTCAGAGCTTTGAGTTTTGCTCATGGAGATCACATTTTAGTTTTACTACATTGCATGTAATTATGCGATGCGTATGATTACAAATGTTACGGCAAGGCAAGTTTAATGTAGCAGTGTGAGTGAAGTAGCCACACAAGTGGTGCAGCGCTTCACCAAGGGATGAGGTGAACTCGTTGCTCTGTGTGCGTGTGTGTGTGTGTGTGTATATATATATATATATATATATATATATATATATATATATATATATATATATATATATATATATCTCTACAGTGGTACCTCTGTTCTCGACCACAATCCGGTCCAGACGGCTGTTCGAGAAGCAATTTATTCAAAATCTGAATCGATTTTTTCCATGACAATGAATGGAAAAAGAAACAATGCGTTCCAAGCCTTAAAATAGTCTTTTGTAGGAGTGAATGTAGAGTGTCTGCTGCAGGTGCGCTGTTCCTCTATGTGTGTGGCCGCTGCATGTGGGAGGGGTTGCCGAGTGAGTGACGTCTCTCCAGAAGTGAAGAGGTGCCCGGTGCGTGTCCATATATATATATATATATATATATATATATATATATATATATATATATATATATATATATATATATATATATATATATATATATATACAACAAGAGGTGGAGGTCTGCAGCTTGATCGGTCCGGAGAGGTGAGGTGGTCCAACATGCAGTATCTGATGGATAAGCATGGTGTTTTAATAAGCTGTTTTTGGATTGCCTGTTATTTAGTTTGATGATGCGAATTAGCTCACTGGGAAAAGCATTTATTATTAAAGATTTCTGCTGGATGCAACCTGCAACTTTAAATTCTATGGCAAAATGCTCTGACCTCTATGCCACTGTACAACTACATCATAAATAGCTGCATAATTTTACTATAGACTCATGAAAGTTGATCATCCGATCACACAGTCAAATATGGGGGATATTAGGTCGAATTCAAATGAACCGACCCGATGGAAAAATACATTTTCTTGGAGGGGTTTTTCTCTTATACATACATCACAGACACTTTAATCCAATGATAATGGATATAGATTCACTACCACTTGGGCAGGCACCACTAATCCAGAGGAACTGCAAGACTTACCTCAAAGATCCATCGACAGGATTAAAAAAACAAAGAAATTAAATGATTCATTCAATGAGACGAAAAGTAGATTGTGTGGTTTAATGTTCAACCAGCTAACTGACCTTTTCATCGAGATGCTGTTTCGTACTGAAAACACAGTGCTTCAGCTGCTGTCATAACTACACAGAGCCTATGAGGAGTTCAAGAAAGCACAGTGATGTACTGAATTCACATGAACATATGTTATTTCTCACTCGCAATCTTGGCTTCTGGGTTAACTAATGGACAGCAGTTAAACTTTAACTCTAATTACTTCCTGTAGGGCTGTTGCATCCGCACCATGAGAAACAACAATGTGTGTGTGCCACGCAAGAGTGTCAGGAGAAGAAGCGCTGAACATAAAATCATTTACAGTTTTTAAGCTGGGGGCAATTAAAAAAGACACATGAATTGTTTGAACTTGCATCTGTCTCAAACTTTCCTGTGAAAATATGATGTTAGCATTCGGTCCAGAAATGGAATAAACTTAAACACTTAAATATATGCACTTATATGCACAATGTTTTACTTTCTTTGGTCCATGAGCTGCTCAACTGTTTATACTGGAATGGATGGAAATTTTAAAAGAAATTGAATATTTTTAAAGCAACAATAAATAAATAAATGATAGATAGACAAATACATTACATCACAATAGTTTTAAAACTCGACAAAATCTGAATTATCTTTTAACCTGACTTCTTATTTGATAACAAGTTAGTAAAACTTGTAATTGTTTTTATTTAATTCCCCCAAACTCAAATCTTTTGAGCACTGTATCTCTATGGACGACTGAACTGAAGGTTTAGTCGACAGAGAACAGTCCTCATCTTCAAAGCCAACTGAACCTGCGGTGGTTGCGTCACATGATTTAGCTCTGTGCTGCAACTTTGATGCCCGTCTGCAGAGATGCTCTGCTTGGACATGAATACATCAGCCATTAAGACGCAGCGTGCCAGACACTCAGCCACTCATCCCAGCATCAGTAACTCATTTGTGCATGATAAGTGACGGCTTGGTGACCTAGGTTTCGTAACAGAACTCCATGGGTCTGGCCGGGCAAATGAAGTCTCCTTGACTCATCTTAAGATGTTTCATTCGTAGAAATGTGTTCTTGTCACATGCATAATGAGGTTAAACTTTCCAAGAATATTGGTGAAGATCGTGGATTCCTCCGTCCAGCAGTGTAATTTTCCAGAAAGCATGTTAGGTGTAGATGAAATCTGGATTTTTTTTTTCTAAATCTGAATCCTATTTGTGCAGACTTCCTGGTAAAATACAGGTAAAAATAGAAGAGAGACAATATAACACAAATGCTAACCAAACTATTCATCGTCTGACTTCTATGTTACCAGACCAATCAGATCTCCTGCCTCTCAACACTGTTTTTTCCACCGGCATTTACCGCTAGATCATTAAGACCATCCTGCTGACTTGTTACAACACTGCTGCGTCGTCGTCTCTGCCTGCTGGCTCAACTTCAGCAGGCCTCCAGTCTGGCAGCCGCACAATTACAGCCCTTCATGTTCATGTGTTACATAACTGAAGTGTTCTAATTCAGTGTTCTAATTGAACCTCAATTTACGGACATCTTTTTTATTAGCTCGAGTTCATGAAATATTTTACAATGGTTATGACGCTTACAGTTACATCACCGTCAAGAGTATCAATGTTCTGGAAAGAAACATCTGATATGATGCTCAGCTGATCACATTTACTGCTGCAATGAGTGAAAGGTGGTGGGGACACCCTGGAAAGACAGCCAGCAAACAGTGTAGTCACTGGTTCATTTTCTATTTGGAATGTGGGAGGAAACCAGAGGCAGTGCTGCAGCCTCTATAGCATATTCTCTGATCGGCTCAAGCTGATGTAATATGCAGGGAAAATAAGTAAATATTTCTACGTTACGCTGACACTACAAAGAGTATCATGCAGGATATGTGACATCGGACCGTCACCAACAGGGAGTTGGTAGACCACAGAAACGTGGCAGACGCATGAGAACCGACAGACCGCTCTGTTTCAGCGCTAGCTATGTTCTCTTGAATCCAACTTTTTACATTATTCAAGCAACAACATCCAACAATAAACTCTTGAGTGAAAGTGGACTTGAATGTGAACTGTTCCCATGATGCTTTGCAGCTCAGTCAACCAAGGCAGTTTCTTGCTATAGGTGATCCAGGCGAATGCCTACGGTGAACTGAAATGACTGTTTTCATCTTTGTTTATTACACCAATTATATGCTAACAAATAAACGTATAAAAACAAAATGAGCTGTTGCTTGTGTTTTTTGGTTTTATTAGGTCATTGGACCACACAGTTAAGCAGTGACCAGGGAGGGAGACCACGTTGTTATCAGTGCTCTGTCACTGATCAGTAAGAGCTGCCGCTCACATGTATGACACTTAATGTCATTTAAGTCTTAACATGAATTTAATGAACTGAATGTTTCATTTACAGGGCCCTAATTAAGTGTGCTTCTAAAATAATTACTGAAAGATATATTTTGTGGAAATATTTTATTCAGCTTGTTGACTATTTTAGACTATTGTGGCAGTGGATACGTTGTAAATGTGAAAGTTCTGCACTTGGGTAAAACACTGATGGACAGGAGTCGGCTGTGGAGGTTGTCTACGCTCTGTTGCTGCTCCTCCCTGCTGCTACGCTCCGCGGCCGCAGCAGGGAGGAGCTTCTCAAAGCTGGAGCTCAGATCCTGCAGTCCTCAGTAATAACCACGAGACTGACATCATCCTTGACTTCTCAAGTAAAGCCAGGAGGCAGATGTTCAGAAGACAACACACTGGACTGTTACTCTATATCAGACCTGGGGAAAGTTTGGCCCAGGGGCCAAATGCGGTCCTTTGACTATATTTATGAGCCCCTCCTGGAGTCAGAGTAAAACTATAAAACTGACATTGTTGTTGTCTCTGACGTTTTAGTCTTGTGCATTGTTTTTTTGTGAATTATGATGCAACTGAAACATAACTTTCTTTAACTTTCTGATTATTTTTCTTGTCTTTTCCGTTGACTATTTTAGGAGTTTTTCTTCTCCCTTAAAATACATCAGAATTGAAAGTAGATTTTGAAATGTATGAGTCATTTCATGTGCCTTTTAATTTCATAGTCACATCAAGTGATGACACCAAGCTAAAGCGGCCCAGTTCATCAGTAAAACAGGGACTTTACGGGCAAACTGGCTTCACGTCACCAAGATCAAGCGTCACATCAGACCAATGAAATAACAAGCGCTTTATTTACAAGCTCAAATTCACATTTGAGCACTTTAATGTCAACAAATTGTATTTTTATCAGTCAGATGTGATGAGTTTGAATTGGCAGGAACTGTGTACACAGAGCCCAAGTGTGAGTGGTGACCAGCAGCAGAGAGACTCGGCAACGAGAATAAGGTTTAACAATTTACTCATTAATGCGGTCCACAAACACAGACAGAAGGGAAGAACTGAGGGCATCGCCAAACCGGGAGCAAAACCAAACAAACACAAAATAAAACACAACAGTCAGACACTCAATCGTGGTGAAGCAGAAAGCAACGTGGTGGTCAAAAACTCTGGGAAGTGAGAGGAGATAAGTGCAAACAAAAATAAGCTGGGGGAAACACTAAAACAGGAAGAACCAAGGCAGAGGGAACAGAGAGCGCGTGGCAGAACAGAACTGACACGGTTACATTTAACTATAAAAGCTCAAGGATCAGGAAGCGAACACAAAGAGAAAACGGACCGAGAATCATCAAGGAAGAGCCAGGTTACCTGCATGACAGCAATGCTGATCCAGCAGTTCCAGGTGTGTCAAGGTGCATCCACCCACAGCAGATCAAGCTCAGGTGGACATCAAGAGGAGGAAAAAAGGGAAATGTACTGACAAAATTAAAGGGGATCATGACCGGCATCATGCGTGTCAGCTCAGAAATGATGTCACGCACTGTCATGCATTTTCACCGTTGGTATCACTTACCTCTATACGACGTAGACTGCACCACTGCTTATTGAATAGTGAAAAATAAAGAACGGATTTGCATCGTGTTTATTCATGCAACTGTGACCATAGATCCTCCTGTTTTGAAAGATATGTGAAGAAAGAAAGAACAATTCAATTTTTTTATTAGTAAATAAATAGTAAAATCATTATTATTCATGAATATTATTATTCATATTATTATTAGAAATATAGTACATAAATATTATTCTTTAAAAAATGTGAAATTACAGGATCAAATATATCCAACTACTCATTTTCTTCAGTGCACATGGCAGTAGCTGTCAATGGTGTTAATGTAAATGCTCGTGATCAGCGCTGCAGCCTCAAAGAAAGATGATTTGATTCTATCTCATCTCAAATGAATTTCCTCCAGTTTCCTCCCACAATCCAAGAACGTACAGCAGTCGATTCATGACTCTCAGAGCGAGGGATCTGTGGAGTGGGTGTTAGCAGTTCCAGATCACTTCAGATGAGACGTTTGCCATGTGAACGCTTGTTGCTGGTGACGTGTGTGTTCACCTAAAGCAGCTGCACACAACTCAGTACGGGACGGATGTTTGTCAGTGTTTTATCTGAGATGCTGAAATAATCCCTAATTTCACATGAATGTACCCGAAGGAATATGGCTAACAGAGATCAAAGTGTGCTTGTTGTTGGCTGGCGGGAAACTAAATGAGACAATGACGCATATTGCACAGATGTTACAGAGGTCCTCCTCCTACACATGACACTAATCTGAAGCAGAGCGGACCAAGGAGATTTTCATTCTTCTTTTCTTTTAAAGATCACAAAAATTTGGGGAGTTTTGAGTGGTTCAAGTGAGGTTTAGAACGACACATTTTACTCTGTTTACTGTGTCATTTTGATATATTAAAAATATTTACAAAAAATAATTGAATTTTAGTGTAGACTTGACTGTCTTTTGGATGTGAAATGATTTTCCTCTCGAACTCTTCGTTGGTGTTTTATTTCCCTAAAATCATGTTCATTACCAAAATATGAAACATAATCTAAAAGTAAAAAGTCATTGAAGAAGGTTGGAGATGACACATCACCACAAAGATTCATTTAAAGGCATTTATTATTATATATTAAGATCTTTGTTTTGCTTCCTATGCAACAAAATCACATTCACTGTCGATATATTCACAGTAAAAAAAAATGTTGCGAGAGACCATTAGCAAAATATAGAAAATACAGTGTATTACAAGTTGTAAACAGTGTTTAGAGTTCTAGTCTCCCTTTGAGAATCTGTCAGAGTCAACACGGACAGATTTTTTTTTTTTTTACACCTCGAGAAAAGAAACCACACACACGCACACACTGTGGGCTCTGATGTACAGAACAAGCAACATTCAGAAATGTGTCGTGGGCAGTTTTCGCCAGCGGCCTGTCCAAGTCCCTGGATTGGCACAGGCTCCGGCGCCGTTGCATCAGGTCCAGCTCCAGGGCCCAGGACGCTCAGGTCAAGCTGAGAGAAGGTTTCTTCGTCAAAGCCTCCTTTTTCAACACCTTAACTTATGACGCATCTCTCTTTGTCCTTGCCTTGGCCGCCTCCGACCGCTTTCTCCTTGATGTACATGAGGTCGCTGTGGACGCTGGGTCTCCGGGCGCACGGCGTCACCATCCCATACGCCTCGCCGACCTCTTTCAGCTTCTTGTTCTTCAGCGACTTCCTGTGCAGCATGTCGCAGTACTGCACCGACACCTTCCTGTGCAGGTCGGGGCTCATTTCGTGAGGCAGCTTGGCCAGAGTGAACAAGGTCTGGAACATCTTATCCACGTTCTCGTTGCGCTTGGCGGAGATCTCGAAGTAGGCGCACTTCTCGTCGCCGCCCACGAGTTGCTCGATCTCCTCCGGTCGCACCTCGCGGTAGAACTCGCGGTCGCCCTTGTTGCCGCAGACGACCAGGGGGACATCGATGTTCTCCTTCATCTTGTTCTTCAGGCACAGTTTGGTCTCGTAGATCTGACGCTTGAGGCGCAGCACCTCCTGAAAGGAGTCCCTGTTGTCCAGGCTGAAGACCAGGATGAAGACATCACCTACACGACAGACGAAAAAAAATAAAGTGGAGGATTACAACACCGTTACTACCGAGGCTGACGCACGCGGCGATAGCGAAATCTCACCGGTTAGTATGGAAAGTCTCCTCATGGCGGGGAAAGGATGGTTCCCCGAAGTATCCAGAATGTCGAGCTGGTAAACGTCCCCCTTGATGCTGTACAGTTTCCGGTGAAAGTCCTCAATGGTCGGCGTGTACTGCTCTTCGAACCTGCCGTTCAGGAACCGGGACACGATGGCGGTTTTGCCCACTTTGGTGGAGCCCAGTATCACCATCCTGTAGCAGTTCTTCGCAGGGATGTCAAAGTCGCTCTCAGACGGAGACATCTTCTTAATCATGGTCCAAATGGTACCGGGAGGCAGGCTTTTTTTTTTCTTTGGGGCAGAGAGAAAGGACCACTCTCCAGTCTCAGTCGTGCGCTTCTGTCCAACTTCTCCGCTGCCGCGTATTTAAGAGCCGGCTGGAGCCCGCCTCCCGGACACGTCACCGCTCCATTGACTCCGCGAGTAAGCGGAGCGAGTCTGTCAATGTCCAGAGAACATTCGTGGAGGACATGGAGCAGGGAACATTTGCGCGCTCAATTCTTTATGTCAGCTCCCATGGATGCCATATATCGAGTGAAAACACAACGTTCATCTTATAAAACAGGACTTTAAATGACCAAACACATGGACAAAAACGGAACATTAGTGCTCTGATCAGTTTGATGCAGCTTTACTTTAATATGTTTAATATTTTCTTTCATCGTCATTATAAATAAAGATGAAAGCAAAATGAATTCTTTTGTGGCGTCTAAAATGTTCATTTAAATTTTGGTTTTCATCATCTTCATAGAGAGTGCGCTGGTTCTAAATTCATTTATTTTATCTTATTATTGTTTTTTTTTTTCCCACAGTCGGAAGTCCCAAAGTGGTGATTTCCGAGTTTACATGTCTGGAAAACGCAGCACAAGGAGACAGCAGACCCGCCAGAGTTCGTAACTGCAGAGTGTGTTGGGAAATATTTAACGTCTCTTCCGAAAACAACACGGGTTGACCTTCGACTCGCCCTGCGGATGTGGGGGTCAGGCACCCAAACAGTCACCCATTTGCTGATTTTGCATGTTAGGGCGGCACGCGTGTCTTTCAATAACACAAATCAGCTATAAGTAGGATGTTCTGATGCAGACGGGTTCATGGATCATGTATTGTTTTCATGCCCATCACGACCCTCATTCATGTGGTCCCGCAGCTGCAGTTCCCAAAGTGACCAGAGGGCGGCGGTGCAGGTGCCTTATAAACCACGAGTGGCGAGCGTCTCGCACATCAGAAGCGTCTGCTTGAGAGTGGATCATGGAGTCTAGTGAGAAGAGTAACAGTAACTCTGTGCTACCAGAGAAGTGCGACATGTGTGATGCAATATGGCCTATTATCACTGCTGATTTACGGTACATTGTACATCCTGGTACTGATCCTTATAGAGCCATATAGAGGCATAAAGTCACGCTTTCACCATTAATGTCAATTTAAAAAAAGAATAAACAGGATTAAATGTCTTACAGAGAGAGTTATTAAATATTAAATGCACTCTTTTATTTACTAGCAGACGTTTGGGGAGAAACAGATGAGGGATTTGTCATAAAGTTGGTGGTGGAGGTTGTTATCATTACTAGTGAGGTTGGTTCATTTGGGTTCACAAAGGTTCTAAAACACAGAATGTGATCAAATCACTGAAATAGTCGACTTCCCTATGTATGGTGACGAAATATGATGTCCATGTATATTCAACATCACTTGGATACCTGAGGAAGTGAAGGTTATAGGTTTGCCTTCGACTTTAGTCTATTACATTTATTACATTTTACACTGAGTTAATTTGAAATATAATAAATAATACAGATAATACAGATGCAATAATTGCAAGTAACAGCTGTGAAGCAATGGCAGATGTTCCCAACATCCACACTGAGTTGTATCTTTTCTCACTGTTTTTTTTCCACTGCTGGTTTCAAAATAGTAGCGCTACGTAAATGTGAAAGTGCTTGAGGCATTCGGACAAATCCAACTAAAATGATCTCAAGCTATGTCCTTGTACTGATCCTTGAAGAGCTTTCAAAAAATGTCAAATCCTGTTTTCATCACCGATGTACAATAAGACAAGAATAAATGGGAATTGAGATCTAAAAGAAGAAGGCACAACTTGATCTGTGGGAAAGGACAGGTTGCTGGGGACTGATGACATGGTTGAGGCGCTGTTGCGAGTCACTCTGCAAATCCACAAAGACAAGAACGTGGCAAACCACACGTGTCAGTGAATGCTATCAACATATCTGTGGTCACCTGAATAAAAGTCAATGTGATTCCAGTTCTACTTTGATTCTGGTTTGAGAGAATATTAGACTTGTGTTTTTGAGTGACGCCTCTGAAAAGCGTGTGCTTCTCGGCTGTTTGCTTTTCATTTTAATGCATCGGTAGCAGAAGCTTTTGTGTTTACATTAAGCTGTTGAATGTGCCAGCATTTTAAAATGCACTCACTCTGGGACCCCAAAAAGTATTGGAAACTAGTGGCTGAAAATGCCTGATTCGTGGGGACAGGACCTCAGTGTTATTGCAAGCTGGAATCAAAGCATTAGCAGCAACTCTGCTGAGACCCAGTCAGCGTGGCAGGGACTCAC
Organism: Synchiropus splendidus; assembly: GCF_027744825.2. NCBI lineage: Eukaryota > Metazoa > Chordata > Actinopteri > Syngnathiformes > Callionymidae > Synchiropus > Synchiropus splendidus. The sequence continues at coordinate 29,498,424 of NC_071334.1, forward strand.
TTCCAGCCTTGTCCATCCACAGACTAGTGGCTGATACATTTTCCTTGGTCATGGAGGACTGATAAAGAACTGAGCCCAATGGCAAAGCTTTTTAACTATCAGGACTATGAATTATCAATTTAATATTTTATGACTTCAACTGCTCTCAATGACGCTATTCCTTTTTGCACAGTTGTCTGTTCTGTTACATAAACACTTGTCACCGAATAAACCCAGACGTACATGAGCAGTTCATTTGCTGCTCAGCTCCAGCCAGCAGTGAGTTTTCACTTGAGTCAGATTTGGCTCTGTCCTGTTTGGCCTGACACTTGACTGCTGCTTTCATAGGGAAATTCTCGCGTGGCTGTGTGTTTAGTCTGTGTATTCAGACAAGTCCTGAAGACATGGCGGCAAGTTAATAAAGGAATTCAGAAAACACCAACTATTTTGACCTCAGATCCCAAGCAAAAGCTTCCATCATTTAACATGGTGTGAACATTGCGTATCACATGGCGGAATGGATGTCTCTTTGCAGACAGTACCCACAGGAGCCCTGTCGACAGCGATGACTTTAGACTGTGGATAAACTCACTTCAGCTTCACCATGTTCGTACCCCTGAGTCAACATCATTTCAGCCTCGGCATCAGCAATTACACAAGAGTCTCATGTCGCCCTGGAGTTACCTGTGCAAGGACACACTCGCACTACAAGCAGTCTGCCTAACCACTGCATTGCTAACAAGAACTAGTATTTAAATCTGTGATTTCAGCAATAGGCGTGAATAAGATTTGTCTTTAAGACCATTCGAGACTTCCTGGAGTACGGAATGGGAAAGCACCAGTTTGGAGCCAGCAGTGGATGATGATGCACCAGCAGCCTACACATCACAACCTCCTCCTCACAGGATGCTTTTTTTTATGTCTGTCTCCGGCCAACTCTTTTAAGCCAACTCTTACGGAGGAGTCGTGAAAAGGCAGGCGTAGATCTGGTACTACCTTGACATGGGAAGGCTAAGATTGATGCTACTGAAAATAAAACGAATGGGCCATTTAAATGTTTAGCATCACAGTTATTTAAACTGCCAAACTAGAGTGGTTTCACTGCTTGCTTATCAACTGAAGTTTCAGGAAAAGAAACCTATTGACCTTCAATTTATAAATGAATAAACCTATCAATCTTACATATAAAACCGCTAATAATAACATCAACAATAATTACAAACAATAATTACGCTGCATGATTGATCTCAGTAAACTCCAAGATCCAAGGAATCTGAAACATGAACTGCTTCCGAATCATTAAGCAAGTGATGATGATTCATTTCATATCTCACAAGCATTTTAAATTTCCTGACCTTTCTTTCCTTCCTTATTCAAGCTAATGCATTCGACATTTACCTGCCTCGACTTGGCGATCTTCGGTGGGCGTCGGTGAGTCACATTTGGTCAGATACATGTCCGCAGAAGGAAGTGGTATCAAAGAAAATGGAACGCAAGACGAAAGCTACGCTGCACATTGTCAATCTGAGGTATAGTTGCAATAACCGCGCAACATTTCTTCTTTCACCAGAAAGAGAAAGTCGCGAGCTCAGACCACTCAAGTCTGCGGTCGTCAGTCTCAGCCAGAGGACATATCAACCAATCTTCTTGAGGAATCGCGCGCCATTATAGTAGAGTTCATTATTATTATTAAATAAAAATGTCTCTAAATAGGTACTGGGATGGAGCCTGCGAAATATACATACATATATAATAGATATATAATACAATTTTGTAAACCCACAAATGATCCATTCCTTAAAAGGTATTATGCGGGGTCAGTCTCACCCTAACAACAATGGAGTGCAATAGCAGGGCTCCATCAACTGTCTTTTTTTCAAGCACCAAGAACTGTGTATAATAAACAAATGAAAACACTGCAAAGGTCACACCTACATCCTGCCACTTTTCAGACCAACCCCATCAGCGTCTTCAACTCCCATATGGCTATGGGTTTGATAAAGTATTGTGTCATGATACACAATTGTCAAAGTTCTAATAACAATCATTTTCATGGTTAAAGCAAGAAGCAGATGACATTTTGCAAGTTAGATACATATTAGATACATTGATCCGCAGTCTACTAAGTGTAAGGATGGGTCTACTATGTATGAACTGAGAAGTATGTTTAAGCACATGCACAATATATAGTGCGTAGCTAGGCAGTGAGTATCATAATGTAGCCGTCCTGTAACCCCCAGGGATTCTTTACATATTTGTGAGATCAACATGTCTTCTCTATTGAGGTCTGTCATGGTGAGCTAAGCCAAAAGGCAAAGCTGTCAATATATCGACACTCCGACTCTGACAGACAGCGATGGAGTTAGGTGCTCAGAACACAACTCCCTCTCCTCCTTTAGAACACATCTAAGGTGAGGTGCTGCAGGCATGTCACAGGAAAATGGGACTTTAGATGGCTCTAGTCTACAAGATATGCTTGAGGAATTGCCAACCATTTCTCAAACCATTTATTCAATGGTTTGATCGGACACTGAGGGGTGAAAATGTCCCTTGATCGAGGGAAGAAAAGGAAAAGAAAAATCATCATTCATTATTAGTCTTCTTACGACACTGAAAACACTTAAGTCCTTTGAGCGGTGACTCATCCTTTTATTATATAAACAAAATGGCACAACAATGTACCACCAACTGTTTGTGTCTGCCATTGTGCAAGCAGCACAAGTCTTTATCGGATAATGCAGGAAAGCGATGGCGCAAAAATTATGTAATGAAGCAACGCTTGCACTATGGAACTAAATGAGGCAATTGGTTTTTTTTGTAGCTGCCAATGATGTTTTATATCACAAATATATTCATCTTAAAATAATAAATAATAATGAAGACCTTTGTTTTTCTTCAAATGTCCAGTCACACAAGAAAGACCACTCAGCCAGCATCATCTTTTTTAAATAAATATTTTATTGTGACAAAAAGAGGACCTAGTTATTCAGCAAGAAAAGAACAGTTTTCTTTAATGGCGACCATCTTTCTTGAACTCCAAACAACAGGTGCAGCTCATTCACAAAATAAGGTCCTTGGATGGAAAACCAACAGTGGAACAGTGAAGTATTGCTGAAAGTCAGTCTGGAAAACACGTCCATCCTAGCACCCGTGCTAATATGGCTACTGTCAGATAGAGTCTGTGAGGCAAGAAGTGGCAGGAAGAGGAAGCACTTATTCACGCTTGCGCTGGCGACTCCTTTCCCGGTATATGTGCTCGGTGAAAGGTCTGTGAATACAGTGGAACAAACAGATAATCAGACAATAAATCAGAGGCAGGAATGTCGTACCACTCGGTGCCAGGACTCGGGCTGTGTTCGGTGAAGCAGAAGGTTCCACCTGTGTGACCAGGGAAGGGCTGTGCTTCCTTATGAAGCTGCTTTCTGGTGACGCCGTAGAGATTCAAGGAGCAAACGCTCTCTAACACAAGCAGAGGTGCGCTCATGGTGACAACCATGGGAAGGGCATAGCTTGTGGGCAGGTGACTAGAATAATTTGAATGAAAACCCACACGCAACACCAACAACGTCCAGTCTAGTCTACATATTGGAAGTGCTCCAAGTTATATTGTGGTGGAGCATTTAAAGCACGACAGAGGATCATTGTATCATTAGAAAAATGTATTTATTGTGAGGATTGCTTTCATTTTGAGCAGTGATATATCGAGGAATAAGAGTCTTAGCATAGCTACCCATGTGACCACCGCGCCACAATCAAAGGCTACAGAAAGACTTCTCGTCTGATTCATTGCACGCAAAACCGAAGGACCACAGTGAACACAGGAGCTCCATTCACACTGCGGACTACGAAAGGGCTGAGAAGCTAAAATGGCAATGATTCGACTGGACTTGGAAGTGATTCACTGTGCGCACTGCTGGTCTTTGTTTTTTGTATTGCTAACAAACGTCTCACAATCTCCGCTAGTCATTGTATTGTGTTTATATACTAGATACTGTATATATAAGATTTGAAGACACTTATTACCACACGCCCAACATTTGTATCCACAAAATATAATGTTTGATGTGTTGTTTTCACCCTTACAGAATCGGTCCCACCACTCCCTGGTTTGACAAATACCATGTTGTGGTTGGTTATGTCCTGGTTCTTGTTTGATAGGATTGATTCTGATTCTTGAGAAGTATTCATCACTGGTAAATGAATAAAAGAGGCACATAATTGATGCTGGTTTTGGTCCAATATCAAAGGAAAACAATAAACTGGACATGTGCTGATGCGGTGTTTGGCGGACCAGGAAGTGGGACAGACATATACTTCGCGATCCAACGACAAACATCATCATTTTGTGGTTATAAATGTTCCGTGTGGTAGAAAGTCCTTCATTTCAAGTTTCTCTAGCTCATTGAAAGCTTTTCAAAAACCCAATCGAAGTAGCCTAATGTGACGTCATCATCTCGCAGCATGGAGAACTCATCCCAGCAGCAGACAGATATGGTATCAAAACAGAGTGAAGAGCCAACAGGTGATGTCTACCAACCAAATGAGCCCTGCAAAGGGAGTGGCTTGTCTGTGACACCTCCCATGTTAAAAATAAGGTATAGAATATTTGTACTCATAATTCTAAACAAACTCACACTGTAACAGATGCATTCAAGAATGATGTTTGTGTGAAAATAGTGAGAATAGCACTCTAGTGTGAATCTGGCAAAGCAAATGACCAATTCTAAAACAAGGTCAAAGCCGTTCTTGAAGGAGTGTGTTTCAGACGTAGTGATGGCAAAGAGATGACGGCAGACTTCGTACTTGCCATCACTAAAAAAAGCATGAGCTGATCAATGAATCTTGAATTAAAATTTTTTGGGCATGAAGCTCAGAGTCAGGGGAAAACAGGGATAAAAATAATATTTATAAAGAGTTGTGTTATTTAAGTGTAATGAGGGGGAATGGAACCCAGGTGAAAGCACAGTCATCTGGCAACTGATAAACATGGTGAATTAACAACACATTTTGTCACCACGGTCACATGAAAGCTGATGTGTAGTGAAGTGATTTCATTGTGCGTTGTGTTTGGCAAAGTCACGTTTTCTTTTTCGTGATAGTTCTTGATGGAGAAGCCGCAGCTGGAAGCCGCACAAGTGAAAAACAAATTCGTCTAAACCTTTTTTGATTGAAATAATAAACTTAATTGGTCTTAATTGCTGCATTTTTACAATAATATGTACAAGTGTGCAACACTTTGTTGATCTCTGGAGGTGCTGGATGAAACTCTTGAAGTGTCGACTGCACCAACAGCACCAAAATATCAAAGCTGCCAACATACAGAGAAAGCTCCAGCAAAAATGGAACGTAAAGTTAAAAATACATGAGAATCACACCTCACGTACGGTGTGACACGGAGTTGCAAAAGCCCAGCTTTCTTTCCCTTCACACCATCACAGCTTTTTTCAGACTCACAGAGGCTCATTAAAGTAGAGGCCGGCTCCATTCACATTCGCAGGGGTAACTCGCCACCCACATCACTTGCCAGCAACAGTGTGAGGCCAAATTTGGCACCTGCTATTATTTCAATTCACAAGCAAGGGGCAAAATAACATGACGGTGGACAATTGGCGCTGCTGCAGAATGGCCACAATAACACTCGCATCGAAGAGAAGTTCAGTTTCTCAAAGCTTTCTGGTCAAATGCGGTCAATGAACCCAGGCGGCGGCTCTGCAGCAGAGCTCATCAAAACTTGGAGGTAAGACTGCTTTCTTGTTGGAAATGTAGGTCAGGTAGCGAGTGTGTCCTTTAAATCCTGCCCATCACAACTTCTCTCCAAGTCCATCAGAAAAAAATGTCACCATTAGCTGCTGAAGTGGTAAGAAGATTCAAAAGAGACAGGTGAAGCGTGCTGAACGAGGACAGAAGACAGATTGAAGAGGGACCTTGAACACCATCACCCTTTTAGAAAAATGAAATAACTTTTGATACACAAAAAATATATCCTGAACAACCAACATAATGACAGAAATAAAAAGGATGATTAAAAAAACGTTAAATAGAAAGAAAAATCAGATTTGGAATAATGTACTGCAGCATAGCTATGGATGGTTAAGGGTGGCTGTGGCCACTCCTGGCAGTGGCAGTTCCAGACACGGGTGAACATGGCAAGCACCCGGATCAGCATGTTTTTGGAAGGCGGCATGAACTGCATTTTCCTTTTTTTATGTATCATATGAGCAGCTGTAAATTATAGTTCATATATTCTGTTTGTACCATTCTCTGTTTTTTTTTATGTTTTTTTGTTCGGTCATGTCTTTCATTTCATTTGTTTTATGTTTTAAAGTTCAGAGTAATGTTTTTGTTTTTGTTTAATTTTTTTGCTTACAGTGCTCCTGCGCCCCAGATGAAAAATTTCTGTCTCTGTCCCTGATAATGTGTAGTAAATTGGTATCAGTAGAAACATGGAATGAATACCATTTGAAACAAAACTCAAAAGCTTGTATATATACTTTTTCTAAAATTTTACTTCAATTTAAGAAGTTTATTTAAGAATTTAAGTGCAATTCTGTTGGCTGTGGTTTGCTGGGGCAGCAGATTAACGGTGGCGGACACTAACAGACTCAACAGACTCATCCTCAGAGCTGGTGATGTGGTGGGGATGGAATTGGACTACTTGGAGATGGTTATGGAGAGAAGGATGCTCCTGAAACTACGGAGCATCCTGGACAACATCACCCACCCCCTCCATCAGCTCCTGGTCCAGTACAAAAGTACATGGACCAATAGACTGAGAAAAACCCTTGAAGTCAAGATTGGACCATGAACTGGCAAGCATGAACAAAGTGAATGAATAAATGAGTGAATAAATCCTGTATAGAGATACGCCTATTCCATATTCAACAGTTTTCTGAGGGATTTGTGAAGATCAGGCGGCTGCGTGAGTCAAAAAACCAAAGGTTTGTTTTCCTGGACCGTGAGTTTAACCAAAGGAGGCACCCCAATTTTTATCAAAGTGTTTTGGTGACCTGCATGGGGTCACAGGAAATGACATGTTAGAAGGCAGAGACCTTCGAGACATGTCCGATGTACATGTAGCGGCTCGGAGCAAAGTCACCAGATTAACAGGTCTGTCAGCTGACACACTGACAAATGTAAACGTGGTTTCACTTGAAAATGCAGTAACACAATGTCCTCTGCTGATGTCCAAAGTCATGAGACATGACAGCAGGTTTATGTCCATCTGTGTCCCTCACGCGTGCATCTGTCAGAAGTGTGTCAGCGGACAGAAGTAGGTCAGTCAACACTCACATGCACTCACAAGAAGAAATGAATTGTGCTCTCACAAGAAGAAATGAATTGTGATTGAATAACTGCCCTTTTTCTGATCAGTTGAACTGCTGACAATTAAACTTGCTTTTTTCCAAAAGGCCAAAATAATTAAAAATGTTTTGACCTTGAAAAATCTACTGTTTTGCAATTCATTATTTGATTCCATACAATGAGAAAAAAAAAAATATATATATATATATATATATATATATTCTTGCATTTATTCCTGACATGGAAAGAAAATCAACATTCAATAAAACCAACTACAGTACTGACATGTAGAAGAGGGCAGATTAATTCTAGAAACATATGTTATCAGTCTTTTTTTCTGGACCAGTAACTAAAAGTAAACAAGCATAGACCGGTGACTGCATCTACGAAATTACTTAAGGATATAACATGGTTAAAAAGGACTTACCCTTCAAATTTGATGGCCAACTTGTAAACCACAGCTACGATAGCGGTCAGGATGAGACCGACAGGACTAGCGCCACTGAAAAAAGAAAAATCAAGATTAATATCAGATGGTTATGATTGTCACTCATATAATAAATGACATTTTTTAAAAGCAGAGTTCGACTGAACGGAATTCATGGACCATTAGGACATGGGTTTTGCAAGTTGTCACATTGATATAGAAAAGCGAAGTGGAAGTAAATCCAAGGACATATAAGATGAAAGTGATTCCGGTGTACTCTTTGAATGGGTATGACTGATATACCAACTAGTACATGAAAAACCACAGGCTTGCACAGGAAAAAAACAGCAGAATGACCTACATTCCCAAACAGACACCTGAACTGGCACAGTGACGCAGGCGAATTATGATCAGTAACCTGATCTCTTATAATGAAGTGTGCAGAAACATGAAAATAAGTAAATCGATTAATTAATAAAAACTCGAAGAAGGGATGCTCAAATTAGTCAAAGTTAAGAAAAAAAATACAATTACACGCTAGAAATCTATTGATGACATATCAGTTTGAATCACTGTCTTTTTCACAGCAGTGGATCATCAGTATATTCTCATTTCATAAGTCGTTTGAGCAATTTTCTGAACATAAAATCGGATTTGACCACTTGTAGGTCAAGCGTGTCACTTTGAATTGGACGAAATTAAATCAGTTAGCTGCTTCAGGTCACATGCTTGTATAACACAGCGTGTTTAACCTAGCTCATGAGCGCTGTTGAGTATACATTTAAAAAAATATGATATTCCAGAAACCACCAGCACTTCAGAGTAGAGCTGCAACCAACGGGTATTTTGATCCGACCAGCCTACAGCTATCTTCATGACTAGTCGGCAAATGTACAGAGGTACAGCTCATTTCACAGCGGTTCTGAGGAGGGTGAGACATATCTTGACACTGGGTTGCATCTGTGACAGTAATCCAGTGTCGACGCCCTCGTGGCTGAACAGCTCTGTTTAGTTACTGTAGCAGCTGCAGCCTCTCTGTTGAGAGAGTTCCTCAACTTGTCTGTGGCATACTCCAGCAGCCACTGTAACTTCAAAACACTATGGCAAACCCCGAACCTGCAACCAGGTGTACGGGCGGAGATTAGCTGGCGGACTTTGTTGAGAATGATAGATTCCTCATCTGGGCGTTGTTCATTTGCTGTATCACAGGAGTGTTGGAATCTGATTTAAATGTTCTTGCTTTTGTCGGAAACAAAATTGTGAATCTAACTTCAAGGTCTGATGTGCGTGAGACGCCAATGCATTAAGCTGTTGGTGAACAAACCGCAGGCATCTGCTCATTTACAATGTTTTTCAAGTTCATCTGTCAAGCTAGCACATGGCTGTCAACATGCTGTTGCTGGTGTCGGTGCAAAAATTATACACTGTGAATTTTGTGCCTCCATATGGCCATTTATTGTGAGTCAGCTTACAGACAGCAGGCAGACGGTGCTGAGGCTCCGCAGCACTGAGCAGAAGGACAAATCTTCATTGACTAATTTTGTTTTTCATAGAAATTAATGTTGAGGAAGAAAAAATGTTTGTACAGTTTCATAAGGAGAATGGTGTATCTTATGACATCCCAAAGAAAAGTGAAGTGACTCTTAATTGTTGGTGTGGCTGTAATGGTTGTCAATGTCTTAAGAAAATCGCCCGCACAACAGCCAGCTCTTGCTGGGAGTATTTCCCTGCTCATTTTGTTTTGCGACTGTTTCACTGGTTAAAGATTTTTAGCATAGTTACAGCCTTATCAAACTTGTCAAACCTTCAAATGATCTGATCATTCTGTTTTGGATTGTAACTCATACAATCACCTTTTGGTGTATGGAATTCAAGACACATTCGGTCAAACAGCAGCTATGTACGTTCACAAAAGTAACTTTGCACATCACTGATCGTGGCCATTAGTTTGAAGATGATTCGCTCAATGGCATTGCATAAAAAAAAGAAAAAAAAGAAAAAGAAAATGAAATTTTTTTTTTAACACAGATCCATTATAAACCACCCTGAACAAGACTGATATTCTTTATACCTTCATATTTACTGAACAGTTAAAACTTGAGTCATATCATCTCAAGAAGGAATATGGATTTAAACTGATGACCATTCCATCTGATGAAAGACAGAATACCTCTCGAACAATGCACAAATATCCAGGTTGAAAAGATCATAAATCCTCCACAAAGTGAGTTCTGTTGAAGTGTAACGCTAGATAACTATAAAAATATAAAAGTATAAAAATTCAGAGCAGCATTGTGCAGAGCAGGAGCCAGAAACAGGTCATTGTGACGTCACAGGAGGTAGATCCTGTCTGCACACCATTAGAATGCAAGTAAATATTAGCTTCAGCTTCAGTATCTGAAGAGAAATGCTGAACCACTGCATGTGCTAATGAGCAACTGCGCCTGCTCTTCTAACCAATAGATGAAAAATGACATGTACATTTGGGTGCAGCATTGTCCTTGTCCATGGTAACCCTGGCCATCCGTTCGTGACCTTCAGACACTCACAATAATCAGAGTTGTGGCTTCCACAACAATGATGCTCAAAAAAAAAACTTGTTGTTTACATGAAACTGCTGTTCTTGCTTAAAAACCATTGACAAATGCCTCATCATTTGCTGATATTGCGGCAGCTTCCACTGTGTCGATTCAGAGGAAGAGAAGTGGTTTGGCAAAAAAGAAGCTACTTTCTTACAGACACCGCCAGCAGACATAGAGTAAGTAACATCCTCCAGGAAATCTCAAGACAACACTACAACGCTTCTGCCTCAGGTTTAGGCCTTGTTACACGGTGAAGGAATGAACCAAATCATCCACCGTTGTTGGACCACCCAAAACTGTCAACTTTTGTAAACATGGTCCAGGGAGGCGCCATGTAAACACAAGACGTATGTTTGCTGCAAATGGAAAGAAAATGGAGGAAGATTTAAAAGCAAAGACAAGCAAGGAAAGCTCCATTAGTTGCTCAGGTGGAGGAGTCATTGACAATGCTGCGCTAAAATCTTAAGAAAGAACAAAAAAAGACACCTAGGTGCAGTTAGTTATTAATGGACTGACTTCTTAAGCGATCAAGTGAAGTGTGACTTCATATATTAAACATTTTAAATAACTAGGAGGTTCATGGATTCATGGAGAGCACTCTTCTCTCTATCTCAACACAATTTCATGAAATGTTTTTCCACCAGTTCCCCGATGAGTGCAGCAAGAGCCACAAATTCCCTAGGTATATTCCAAAATACAGTTAATATTCTTTCTTCGAAACTCCTTAAATGTTGTTTCATTCCACTGAATGAAAATACACCTGCACGTCTCAGTAAGAGATACTTGATGCTTCCTCATGATAATCCTTATTGGAATGATGGACAAATATAATTGTGTCACAGGCTCTCACTGCTGTCTTACCCTAATGCAATCTATTTCATGAAACACTGTGGCCTCAATGCAAAACTAAAGAGAAGGCATGTCCACAATATGGCCCCAGAAGTGAATCGATTTTGTTTTGGATACAAGGAGCCCATTTTCTGTGAAGCCAGGTACATAAATTGGGATTATTATTTGCTTTTTTGGGGGGGATAAACAGTAAGGTGCAGAACAGTGTGTGGTCATGTGGGGTTGGAACTGTGTCTATTCTGCCTTTTATTTCACAGCATGATGCTTTCTTTCACCATTGTTCGGGGTTCATTTCCTTTTTGTGCAATTATTTAAATAAGATTAAGGATTGTTTGTTATTTCAGTGCCAATGTTTGTCCAGTACAATTTAAGCCATTTCAAACAACTCCCTTGATGTTTTAACAAGCAGAGAATAATATTAGTTTGCACTTAAATTGAGTCTTTATTGGAGATGTGCAACTAACTAATAAAAGGATGTAAAACGTCAAAATAATGACACAAACGCTCATTTTCAAAGGAAAAAGGGGTCGATTGTGTCGACTTATAAATCTATAGATCTGATATTTGCTCCTCCACTCCTGTAATTTGATTTACTATGTGACTAATATGAAATTGTTTGAAAGTTTTGCTTTTTGTATCACCATTTTAACTGATGGCATGCGTGTCCATAGATAAGTACATTAAAAAATGAATAAATAAATACAAACTTGACAGACTTGTCAAAAGGAAACTGATGTTTCTTGAAAAAGTAGTGAAAAAGTGGGCCAGGAGTTGTTGAGTTCCTTCTGTTCATGATGCTCCAGTGATGCATTTATCATTTCCATAGCAACCAGCCACTTAACACATTTTTTACATCAAACCCGCTTGAGAACTAATTCGCATTCAGAATGAAACTTATTTCCAAAAGCAGCCTATTGTTTGAGGTGTGTTAGATTTTCATGTTTAAAATGAGGCAGATCAGAAATCATTTTATCGTGATTTACTGTTCATACAAGCACATGCCAAAGCAGGTTGGATGTCGCACACAGACTCACATGAATGCCAGACCCAGGTAGTTCGCAGTGCTGCCCCAGTACATCGGGTTCTCCATGACGTTGAAAGGAAAGCTTGTCACCTTCTTCTCCATCAAGATACCAAAATAGTCACCTGGGAAATCATATAGCAGTCAGTTTGTGTATAGTAAAAATGCCCTTTGCATCTGCTATTTCTTTTTCAAGTGCAGGTCTACAGAGGAGAGTGTCTGGACAGTTAAAAGCAATTATTGGGATGTGGACCAGCAACCTCATATGCAGCGGCTTTATTCTATGTGGCGCTCCACGCGGCATTTCCAATATGTTCGTCAAATTTATCACATCTGTAACTAGTGTCTAGCAACACACATTTCACTGCAGTGCATTTTTTTCCTTCTCGAGCACCTGCCACCCAACAACTTCCTCTTAAGTGAGAGTGAGCCACCGCTGTCAGTTTTTTGTGGAATTTTGTGCCGTGCAACCAATTCCCACACAAGGAAACTTGATCTGGAAAAGGAATTTCAAAGCTTTATAATTTTAGCTGCAACTGAACCACAGAGAGCAAGACTGTAGTGTGGCATTGGACACGCTATTGCGCTATATAAACAAACACGCTCCAGTTTGTGGGGCGAACTCTACTTGATGCAGTTTTGATTTGAGTTTTGTTTTTGTTTGTGCTCTGCAAAACATTACGCTGTAACAAAATCACGCCCACATGACAAACAGACAAGTGAACAAAGTTTGTATTCATTGAACACTCAGAAAATGGCATTATTTAATCGGAAATCAACAGATATCAGTGCCACTTTAAATAGTGACATCTCATTTCAGCTCTTCTCTGTGGTTATCTTTAAAATGCACCTCTTCCAGCACCGACTAACAACATGTTTGATCATTGTTTTAGGAGACTGTTTTGTAAGGCGAGTGGTTCAACAGAAGTTCATGAAACACTGAACTGGAGCACTGACCACACGCACTTACAAAGTCTGACCTAGTGCTTCCATGAACACAATGCTGTCATCATCTATTGCACACACACATTCGCTCTAAAGCTGACCTGTGGAATAACACATCTAATCTTGCTGGCCTTGTTCCCCTGTCAAAAGAAAGCTGTTAATCCCAAAGTTATGTAACAGTTAATGTGAATATAGTGTCATTTGAACACAACAGGTTGAGTGGTGCAAAATTGTATAAATAAATGCATCGAAGGAAATAACCAAGAGCAATCAGGATTCAGTACAATACATTGTCCTCATTTTTTTTTTACATTCACCTCTGGACAGAGTCAGATTTAAATGGCAAACAGCCATAGATTTTTTTTCCGTTGTACCTCCTGCGTCACTGCAGATAGTGGTTATGAAAATGAGCAACCTGGATTTGACACAGGAGGAGTGAATGCACTGTGGTCTCCAGGGACTCAGAGTGGTGGATTTGTGATCAATGGGTCGTGATCAGAGTTTTGTTCCAGGGGCAGCTGGTCACTGTTTTTGCATCCTTTGAGTAATGTGGAGATGGGTTTTTGTTTCGGCTCCATCACTCTGAATCACCGTGTCACCGTGACCTAAGGTGCCACAACACCCACGTGGAGGTTTTTCATCTTGTGTTTGCCCATCGTACACAGTCATGGACCGAATATTTCCCAGCGACCTACAAATGAAACTTACTTGGAAAAAAAAAAACTTATTGATCAAACAAAGTTTATGCACAGGAAGGGTTGAAAGAAGGAGGATCGGGGAAAGGTGAGGGTCATGGCATTTCATAGACAAAACTGTTATTAGAAAATTGTTATCAAGACCTGAGAGTATAAAGTTGCCATCAAGTCTCCATCAAGTATTCAGGTAGGAGAAATTGTATAGGTCACTGTATATAGACTTATGATCAAGGTTTGTGTTTCTCTGTGTTGTAGTGTTGCCTGTAGCCTAGTGCTCCAGGCAGGGCGTCCCATGACAAAGTGACCTTGGGTGAGAGGGCAGACGTCATTAAAGGGTGAGTCAGAATTCAGAATATGATACTGCATCAGCTCAGGTGTACAAGGTCTGTCGGTGCTGTGCGACAGTTGGCAAAAAAGGGGGACAGAACAAAAGAGAGGGAAGATACAGACAAGCAGAACAGTAGATTGTGAGTGTAGGAACATTGAAATGAAAGGGCAGGGAGTTAGCTGATATGATGATGAGAAGAAAGGCAGGTGAATTATGTGTGCAGGAAACCAAGCAGAAAGGAAGTTAGGATGGATTCAAGCTCTTTTACCATGGCGTGGACAGGAAGAGAAATGAGGTGGACAAAATTCTAAAGGAGGTTTATGTTGACAATGTTGCGGAAGTGAAAAAATCGGATGGGATTATGAGTTTGAAGCTTGATTCATGCAGTCAGTGCTTATGTGTTGGGCAGGGATGGACACATGGGGACAGTTGACAGGTGATGCCAAGGCAGTGTTGTAGCCTGGGCCAGTGAGATTTGTGTTACCACATGTACTTGCATGTCTAACGTGCATTCAGCGGCTGCACTGGTTCTCCATGTCTTCCCAAGATAACAAGTGATGAATGGTTTTATGTTTAAATTCATTTAGAGACACTGCTGAGAAATAACTTCTTCTCACTTCTGTCGCTGACATGAGCAGAGCGGAAGAGAGCGCCCTGAGGAGAAATTGATGAAAACATTGGATCTAACTGTATATTGTGTTCCAGCAGACTCACAATAACATGAAAGAGCAAAATCTCATGTCGATCACAAACTTGAGAACTCACAGAAACATTGTGTATCTCCTCCAGCACGTGGTTGTGAAGCACGAGCTCGTGAAACAAATCCCCATTCAGAGTCTCAGTATCTACAGGTGTCTTTATGGAGAGTTTCATGTACTAAAAATATGAATGACAGATTCTCTTCTCCGAGCTTTGTTCAGGCTCTCTTTTTGTGAGCTGCAGCATCTATGCACAGTGACACATTCATAAATCCATCAATCTCTCTTAAGACATTTTTTTTTTTATCTGACACATATTCAATATGGATCCACATTCTCCAGAATAGTGGCAGGAAATGTTTTTGCTGGATCCAAGAAGGAGTTTTCACTGTAGTAAAAAAAAATAATAATAATAATAAAAAGTATACCCCTTGATTTTTGACCCCATGGCAAAGGCCACTGGGGAGATGAACATACGGCAATCTAGGTCAAACCTATTACAGTGGGCAGTGGTCAGCAATCAGGACTTGCTGCAGTCATCCTACTGATTGTATGATGGTCTATGTTCACTTTTTGCTGGTGGTGTATAGATCCCAGACAGAACTTGACCTAGTTGAGTGCAGCAGCTCTGGGTTGGTGCTATGTGCAAGTCTGACCAGATTGTGTGTCAGAGTAAAGTGGAATATTTTGGATAAGGGCTGTCCAGAGAGAGAGGAAAGATGCCTCAGGTCAAATAACACTTTACGCAACAATATTTTTATTTTTCTTGGAATTAAAGTCTGTTTGCTGCCAAGAACACTTATGAAACAGTACTTAAACTGTTGTTAATTATGACGTTGTATATTACAATGAAATGGTGACCAGTCTTCTTAATCTCTGCTTTTGAAATGATAGTACCAGATGAAGTTCTCCATCTGCGCTTCCTGGATTTACTTGGTGGCGGAGCAAGGACACTTTGACCATGACATGCAGAACCTCATTAGTTTTGAGTTTAAGAAGTCCTTCCTTCTGCAAAATCAAATTCTGAAGTATGAGAGAGAAACAAATCCACCCGTGGGTCAACTGAACGGCAGTATTTTGCAGACTTCTGTTTTTGACCAAAAATGTCTGATTTTGCAGCAGATTTTTTTGTAATTGTGGAGAAAGTTGCGATCATTTTCGGCTTTGCAAATTAGCCTCTAGAAAACATGTGTCAGTAGTTGCGGGGGTGACAGCGTGCACCCAATGTTTTGTCATGGAGCTCCTAAGACTAGTGTTAATTTTGCTGCCCATTTTTCAATTTAGTCTTAGTCTCAGTCTTGTGGTCAAGTTAATTCTTCGTCTGAGTCATATTTAGTCATTCACATATCATTTTTGTTGGTCATGTTTTAGTCGACTAAAAGTCACAACAACTTAGACAAAAGTAAACTCACTGTATTTTAGTTTCAGTCAAAGCATGTAGGGATTCGAATGAAATGTCACATGGTACAGCACACGGCAATGGCGTGACTAAACCAGTGTCCACACAAAGGTGATATCATTGATGGTGCTGTTGAATCAGGTGTCGATTGAAAGATGACAACCTGTCCATTGATATGGAAAGTGATGGCGCAGGAGCTCAGACTAGTCTGGAGATGACTCACTTGAAAGACTGACCCAGAAACTGTGAACACTGGCGCCTGCCAACAGCCACGTCACACTCGTGTCCATTTGAAATTATGCCTGCAAATGCTTGTGCCATTGGCAACAACAAATCTGTCTATCTTGTCTCGAGGGCAAATAAATCTGAAGAGGGCCTTCACTAAACCGAAACTGGTTCAATGGCATGCATGGCAGGGAGTGTCCTTCAGCTTGCTCTCTATCTTGCAGGCGCATACGTTTCCAAACTACCATATTGTCAATTCAATTTTTAAAGCATGGCAACCTTGTCCTACCTGATATAAGTCTTCAAAAAGCATCCATTTTTCAACAGAATTGCATTCAGGAATTGACAGCCAGTGGCTGATCTTAAAATGGTATTGAAATAAAACGGTCTATACTTGTTCACTTTGTCCAGGTCCTGGTTTTGTATCAGCCAGCTGTTCTGTTGCTCAATTTCATCCTCCTATGCCAGAGACGAAGGAACATCTTGTTTCATTTTGGAGGACAACTTGTAGCATAGATATTATGATTCAATTAATTTCAATGTCTGGCCGTGCATGTCACCACAGGGGAACGGCCATTTATTGATAACAAAGTTTGTTAGGAAGTCAGAGGTCTGGTAAACGGCACGTGTCTATCGGTGAGGACGACTCGGGAGAATTTGCAGCACTGTCAGTCCACAAACTGCCAAGTGAAGCCGAGCTGGCAGCAGAACATAAGCTCATTTGCTCACTAATTTGTATTCATTTCTATTAAAGAGCTCTAACTAAAGCTATGTTTTCAGAGAGCTGGTTTTAAGGCCAGTTCACACAAACAACTTTATTGCACAAAATCAGCGTTTTTAGTCACTAGAAATGGATAGACTTGAAATAAAAAGTTGTTTATTATCTGTGTCACCTAACAGCAACTTTTAATGGTCATAGCCCAACGTTTAGCCTCAGTCCACCACCCTTTCAATGGACAAAAATAACAACGGTGAAGTCCAGAGTACTACTCTTTGTGCTTTGTGCAACATTAAAAACCAGAACTGGTACCACGATCAAGTATTTTTGTCCACTGGCCAAAGACATCAGGCCTAGTATGAACCTGGAAAGGTTGTCTGTCAAGGGGATATGAACAAGTAAGCAAACCATAACTAGGTCGACAACTCTCAAACTTTATGTTGTCCATGATATTGGTGGTAAGAGATAAGAGCTGTGAGCTAAAGGACATTATGTCTCATTGTAAAAAAACACTATTTGCTTGTAGAAAAACAACATGCACAATTGAGCCTGGTTAAAGCTTCAATGCAGGTTCAAACACAACTTACAAACAAAAAATTGAATTGAAAAGTTACCTAGAAATGTTCCAGTGAATCCCAAAGCCAGAAAGCTAGTTACCACCAGTATGGTTCCGGTCACAATTAAAACCACACCAGCGTAGAAGACACTCGTCTGGTCCATTACGTCCCACCGAGCCTGAGCCTTCATTGCCACTGTCATGCTGCAGAGAGAGAGAGAAAAAACGGTTGTTTTTTTGCATTCACTGGATTTATTCAGGAGTGGATTTTAATGACAAAACTACATGAAAAGCAAATGGAGAATAAATCATTTTGATTTAGTCATCACTTGCAGTGGAAAACTCAAAATACAGTGTCAAGTTATTTTGGAAGTACAGTATTTCAAACTGATGAAAACTTTTTCACCCAGTTAATTTGAATTAAAAGATGGACATTGAAGAAAACATGACCAACATTCTTGTGGCTATACACTACTGGCACCTGGATTGGTTTCAGTTTTACTGTGTGAGATTTTCCAGAGTCACGGGTGACAAGAACAGATTGTCACACTCAATCTCCAGAAACAGATATATTTCCCAGCCTGATAGAAATGTTGACTTTGGACAAACACATCACAATGTCTGCAAGAAAAAAAATACGACTTCAATAATGTAGCTGACGCCGAAGTCAGTCTTCAGCGTAACAATATTGGATGTGAAAAATTGGTATTGAATCATTTGGTCACAATATGGCACTGTCTCCTGCCACGCAACAGTCTACCATCTACCTATCAAAGAGAGGTACCAGGGGATTATTATGACTGCTCTCTTTGATCCATAGAGGAGAAAGCCTTCATTGTTTTCAGGTTTTCTCTGGGGAAAAACAATTAGAAGTCAATTTGTTGGATTGTTTGAAAGCAAATTACCCTGAGGCCCAAACAACTTGGACTTTGGCATCATCAACCAACTTTCAACTTCACAGGCTTCTTCACTCAAACAAAATGAAACACAATTCACCACAATTCTCACTTTTGCGGCAAACTTTTCACAGTCTCAGTTAATGTGAGTGATTCAGATAATATGGTTAATCAGGCCCAAGGATTGGTGAAGTGGAAATTCTTTCCTTGGAATCCATTTGCTGCATTCTGGATGTCTGCAGGACAGAGAAAACAAAGTCCTTCTTGTGTCCCACAGTGCTTTTGATTTATACTGACGTCACACTTGAGTCTCACTCATTACGTCAAAACATATTTTGTTTTGTCATTGCAGTCAACAGAAAAGTTCATTTCGATGAACAGTGAAACAAGCGTATAGCATTTCTTTTATCTTAGTAGTTCTACAGCTGGGAAAGGTTTCGTGGTCGTTTTCCCAACCTAATCCCACTTCATCAAATGAGGTTTGGGATACTTGCAACTTAGTTACTGATGTTTGTGAGAGTGCTCAGTTATCCGGGTCATCACGCAGCAAAGGTTTGAATCAGGTCAACCGCACTAGTAATAGTCAAAGAAGACGTTTCACCTCCTATCCAGGAGGCTTTGTCAGTTCTAAGAGCTGGGTTGGAGTTCAGGCTTATATTAGGCCAGTTGAATGGGCAAAGGTGTTCATGGACAGGGGTGGAGCCAATCCAGTGTGATGGGTGACAAGGTCAGCATTATGCTAATGGGGATGTGTTTATGGGTCCCCGCCCATTGGGGATGGGTATCAATGGGCCATTAAAGCAAATGCTGAATGTAGCCCAGGTGGCCATTGGGGCTATTCAGATGTTGAAACTGTACAGGTGTGAAGGACCTGTCCAAGCCTAGATCAGCGGCTAAATCTGACTAGGGATGGTGTTTAGGTCAGCATTGTATGAGGATGAAAGATGGTGTCTCAGTCCTCCACCTCTGTTCAGAGAGGGTTTTCCCACTTTGACAAAAATGACATCTTTTACTCAAACCACCGGTCTTCTTTTGCCAAAATGCCGACATTGCTGTCTTCAAAAGAGTGTTTCTTGTCCTCTAGGTGTCTAGCTGAGTCTTGTCCAGAGGAGTTGGCTCTCCTGTGTTGGGCCATTCTTTTGTGGAGAGGTTGTTTAGTTTCTCCAATGTGTAGGTCTGGGCACTCTTGGCCGCACTGGACTGCATAAACCACATTACTCCTTTTGTGGTGAGGAGTTTTGTCCTTGGGATGGTTGAGTTTCTGTTGCATACTTTGAACTGAACCCTGACTTCATGTTTGCTAAAGATTCTACGGAGTTTCTCAGAGACCCCGGCCACATAGGGAATAACAATAACAATAACATAGTTACTGATCCCACTGATAATTCATGCCTCTAGGGATAAGTTGTCGAGTCATTTAAAGGGGCCCTATTATGGTTTTGTATGTGTTAAGAGTTATCTACAGTGTTACAGCGAGATGAAGTTGTAATGATGCTCTCCTCTCTTCAGTTTTTCTTGACCTTCACCTTCGGCACACAGGTGGAAGTAATCCCCATCCACCTGCTGGAGGCGGCAGCCTTTAAATTCCACCTGGTTCCAGTCTTGTGTGCTTGACCGTCAAGTTTCCAGACTCGTAAAATTCCAGAACGTTCTCTCGCTACTTGGACCCGGAGTTTTCTGATTTTGTATTTTTGCCTTGGTCCCTGGGCTTCTTTAGTTGTGTTTTTCCTTCTCACCGTGTCTTGTCCCGACATCCACATATGCTTTTGATTTCCAGACTCGTGCTCCCTTGGTTGATCATTTGTTTTCTCCACAGTTTGATGGACATTTTCGAATTTTTGACTTTTTTGAGACATTTGGACTCCTGATATTTTGTGATTGCGATTCACTGATTCTGATATCCAATCCTCATCTGAATGATTTTGCCAAGTATACCTACAAACTTCATGCTGCGCACAACAAAAATGAGGACAAACATATGAACTGAGCCAGGAAAAGAGCATCTCGACACATTAACAGTGGCAGCACTACTTAGTTCTCCTCAGTCAGCACCTTAAACAAACAGGTTTGTTTATGCTGCTTCGAATACATAGCTCAACAAAGTGTCAGGCACTGCACATCATGTCACTCTTCTAAGGCAAAACAGAACATTTTGCACATGGGCATTTTGTAAACTTGATATAACCTTGAAATTACATTTCTTTTTAATTGTGTTTTGGATGAGAAACACAGATGATCGTCACATCAGAATCCAATAAGACAGGCTTATAAATGAAAACTACCCAGAGACTAAATGCATGCTGTCACACATGTAGCGCCTCCCCTGAGGAAGCACTTGTTGCTGGGAAACAAATAATAATGGTTTTATCAAATTTTCTTCTATTTGCAGAGCTTCTCCATCCACCAACGTAAAAAAAGCTATTTATAGCTGCAAATGTTGTCTTTGCCCCAAAACAAACACTGAAAGTTACCAGAGGAGACAGATTTTCAGTCTGTTTCATATTTAATACGCCTCACAGTGTTTTTATGCTGTTTTTCATGAACAGGCTCATTTCCATAATGGAAAGTCCAATGAATGGAAACAATTAAAAACAGAATTCATCATATCCAAACTTCTGCCAAAGCTCAGTAGTAGTACACGGATCTGTGATCGAACAGACGCCAGTGCATCAGTGTACACAACAATCGTCATCCTTAAATGCAGGAATTATGATATATATTTTTAAACAGATATTTTTAGACTTTTTTCAAGAGGTTGGTGGACAATGTGTTATAAAAAGGAATTCACAATTCACTTTAGATTTTTTAATCACCTTTGAATTATGAATCCTATTATTAATGTACTAATCCTTTGTTGTTTGATGGCCTTATATACTTTAACAGACAAGGTTCTCCTTGAATAGAAGCAATGGGAAGACATTCATAACATTCGTTGCACTCAATCTCCTCGCTCAGACATCTTTCACAACTCACTTTTCTTTTGGGGCTCAAACCAAATGGTCATTGGGCAACAGTGTTTAAATGTATTAGCCTCTTAAGAATTGCAAATCTGAACAGCACGCAAAAACTTTTGCTCCCGATAATAGGAACCAGAAACCAAGTATTAATCAAGTAATAATAATAGAAATTGTGGTCAGCTTTATTCGTAGAATCAGAAGTTTTCATTTCAACAGAAAACATTAAAAGCATCAGAAAGATGATGTATTGTGTAAACAAGCTTTGACTTACTTTTATTCAATGTTTGTGCTAACTTTAACAATCCCAGCTCTTTGTTTGGCACAGACTGGTGTTCCCCCAGTATGTAAGTATGTTTGACCGCCTTCAATATAAAATCTTAAACACTCTTATGAATTTTTCTAAGGTCAGTGGGCCACACAGTTTAGCCGACTTTGTTGTTGAATCGTTCTTGCACCGGACAATGGAGCACTGGTTGCCGGACAATCTTGCTGTATGTGTGCATAGGCACACCTGTGGCTTCCTGTTAAAATACGCTGTGATTCCAGAAAGTGAAAACTGTTCCTGCTAGTCTGTGATGTGAATCCTATGGCGCGGTCTCCTTTGTTAGAGGGGGCAGAAAGTGTAATGCGATCCGGTGAGCTGGCAAGCCGCGTGAGACACAAAAAGCTACTGCTGGGCTGTCTGTTGAGTAAGATGGTCAGTCAGGACACACTGCTGGGATTTTAGATTGAAAAGGAGATGGGAAAACAGGTCTGTGGGACAGAAAGAGACACAAGGGGAATGACCGTTACTTTGGTTATAATGCTCTATGAAGTCACTGATGACGAAGTGCCCTCCTTCTGCTAAATATATGTGAGCGTGTGTGTGTGGCCGCATGAGTGCGGTTTCATGACTGACTAATTTGGTTGCTTCTGATGGTGAATTTGAAGAGAGTAACCTCAAAATCTTTAATCCCGTCAGTGTCACCGGGATTGTCACTAGGACCTCTGTTCTATATTCACAAAAATGGTCAACTTCTGCCTCGAACAAGGGGAAGAATCAGGATTCCGACCTGACAGTAGTTTAGATGTTCTGAAAAGCTGTGATCATAAACAAAAAATGTCATCCAAATAAGGACAGAATAATGAGGTCACAAAACATATAAAACAAGAAATAAAGAAGCGGAAGTAGGGAAAGATGAGAAAATGGCCATAGAAAATGCTTACATTACATTCTACGCATTAATTGTAGCTGTATTATGAGGAGAAAATGACTGCTTTACAGAGCAGGGAGTGCAGAGAACAAATGATCTGATGACACCTGACCTAATTCTAGAAGATTGGTGAGACAAGTTGTACCCAGCAGGAACATTTCTACTCCA
Source organism: Synchiropus splendidus (assembly GCF_027744825.2). Taxonomy (NCBI): domain Eukaryota; kingdom Metazoa; phylum Chordata; class Actinopteri; order Syngnathiformes; family Callionymidae; genus Synchiropus; species Synchiropus splendidus. Next base: position 29,521,362 of record NC_071334.1, read on the forward strand.
TCCAACGTCTCAAGCAAACCGCCTAAAACTACCTCAAAAACAGAAAGAAAGAAAATAGGGTATTTAAGGACCCATTGCATATTAACAAAAGATATTTCAAATTCATAACACACTTGCTTGGGATTAAATGCATGGAATACAAAATTCAGGGCCACATAATCACATTGTATTTACAGGCTGTGAACTAAAAACCATTCAGTAAAGCTGTGTCTCCAAATTGGGCTTTAGGTTGGCAGTGTGACAACCTTGAATTGGTGGTACTTTGTGGTTACTAACAGAATGAATCTGTGAAAGTTATGATTCTGGTCTGAATCTTTAGGCACAGAATGGAAGTTATGTGACTGTTTTCCAACTCCATTCACCCATCCACCGATTTTCCTTTTCTTTGTACTGTGGTGTCACTGTGGTCATTCCAAGCCTGATCAGTTGCCTCTATATCACATATAGAAAGAAAGACCACCATGGTTGCTTTTAACTGGCCAGTCAATTTCGCTGTATGCCACTGGATTGTAGGAGTAACTCACAACACAGCAGGAAACCAACATACAAACTGAACCTTACAGTTTGTATGTGTCCCTAGATTTGAGCCAGGGACACGATTCGCACTGGATTCCTCGCTGGTGTACTACTGTGTGCTAGCTTAGCAATGTTTTGTTCTGTTTCACAAAACCTTCTCTATTTATCTTCCTCTTTAATAATTTCTGTTTTACACATTCATTCATCACAAACAGATCAACCTCCATGACCGTGTCGCCCTATCCAAAAGCGTGGTTGCCATGCAACAGATGTGCACGTGAGGGAGACAGAGAGGGGGAAAGAAGTAGGTAACTTGTTCCATTCAGTTGGCGTGACTTTTATTGTAGGAGGTTTTGGTGCATCGTGGGTGGAGTGGGAGATTTTTTTGTCCCTGGCATAGAAGAACGAAAGGACAAATTAAAAAAAAAAAGAGAAAGTATTGAGAATCAAAAAGACAGCAACGTGTATGGAGCCAAAGGTTGGAGCTATAGAGATTTAAAAGAGCTCTTTGTCTGCAACGTCTAAACGGTTTGCATAACTTAAGTGATTCAAATAGTGTCTGGCATGTAGGCAGGACTTGGTTTTCTGCATTTTAGGTCAGTGTGTCATTGAAGTGCTTGTGCAACTCCTGGATATAAGGCTAAAATCACTGGAGTTTGGCCTCATTTATTGTGCTTATGGGCATTGTTTAACAAACGTTGACCTATTTAAAGTAAGTCAACAGAATTTATTTTATTGAAATGTCGTTTAATTGTTTATTTATTTAATGACATCATCACACACAGCACTGACTTTGATCCAAATTAAGTTATTTATCAAAGAAGAAGTCAGTCTTAATATACACTTTGATGGCAACATACTGTGAATTAGGGCTGAATGATTTTGGGTGAAAATTTCTTTTTGCTGGAAGGGTTGCACTTGAGGAGACGAGGAACAAGGAAATGGTCAAATGGAGAGGACACATGAGAGACATGGGTTGGACAGTCCACATACAGTATTCTTTGACCGTTATTCTGTTGATTCGCTCCTGCTTGGTCGTGAGTGGCTGCAGTCACAGCTGAAATGACAGCAGTAGGTGGCCAAGATTTTCACCTCAGCTACAGTGGCCTGCATTTGATTTCCTTTACCATTCAAAAACCACATTCTTTTACATCGCAAATCGATTTGAACCGCAAATGCACATTTATGTCAGGGTCTTATGAGACTAGATTGAAAAATAAATACAAAAAAAGATTATACTTCCATAAGCTGATGCAAAGGGTCATGAAGCTAGCCTTGTGGCTATTGATCAGGCTGTTTACTGTGCAATGTAATTTAAACAAATCTGAAACCATCATACTTTAATCTTCAAGCCCACTGCTTTGCTTGAAAAGTGTGTGATTCACCTGTGGCTGCGATACACGTTGAGTAGGAGGATGACAAAGCCCAAGACGTAACAGGCCAAGTATGGGCTGCCGAACATCCTGGACAGATTTCGTGTTCGGTGTTCCCATCGTGCAACCTGCAAAATTGGCGAGTGATGTCAGTTACCTTTGGTCATTCTATAACACGGTCATATATGGCAATATGTCACTGATAATTTACCATTACTACGTCAGAGTAAATTTCTGAAACTTTCATTTGTTTCAAAGAGACGGTACAGAGGGAGAATGGCGAACATCGCTTGGGAAGCCTGTCTACACTTTCCACAGGGAAGGATAGAACCAAGTGACAACTTGGAGATGACCTTGGAGTCTTAATATTTACATATGTATGCATAGTTTTCTGAGATTATATATATATATATATATATATATATATATATATATATATATATCTTCAAGCCCACAAGATTAAAGTATAGTGGTTATATATATATATATATATATAAAACCATATATATATATGATCAGGATCGACTAGTAATACAGTCAGGATCAATGCAATCAGTAATATGAAATACAATCAGGATGTACAATTTGAAGAGAAGAGAAGAGATGACCTGACCTGAGATTTTAGAGACGTTCAACTGATATGAATATGTCGATTAATTTCACATGCTCATGGTTTGACTTGCACTATGTCACTTGAAAATACACTCGAGATTTAAAAAAACACAATCACAGAAAGTTGTACAAGTATATATATATATATATATATATATATATATATATATATATATATATAATGTCAGAAAACTACGCATATATATAGAAATATTGCATGGAAAGAAACAAAAAAAAACAAGAAGGAAAATATGTGAATGTGAATAAAGGACAGATTCAATAGTTGTCTGCAAAACATATTTTTGAGGTTAACTATGCAATTGAATAACTCAAGTCTTGGTGTTGTAAGATCCCTTTTATGCTTCTTTGTTTTGTAATGACAACAAGCCCTTTCTTGTGTCTGTGCCTCCCCAAGAAAGAGCGCAAACATCATTCATGCACTACAGACTCACCAGTAAGTTCATCTTCACGAACGAACAAGACAGCAGGAATGTCAGCCACAGACATCTAGAGTAGCTCTCAGACAAAAAAAATCTAGTTTTCCAATTAAAAATAAAATCATAAATTAAATAAATTGAAGGTTATATCACAGACAAAAGCTGGGGTCTCAAGTTTTTGTACAAAACAACTTTGGCTAGCTATACATGTTATTGAATGAATACTTTTACAGCATAATGATGATTAGGAATATCTCATACGTGGAGTAAAACAACTTGCGTTATTGCGTCTATCTGTAACTTCAGGTATAACTTGTGGTACAGTCCACAGAGCTACAGGAGAAGCACACATACAGTATTACACACATATTAAAAGTGGATCTGTCACATGGAGATGACCAGATGAAGGGAATGTCGGAGATTATTTTTTATATCCTATTGTGTTTTGGTCTTAGTTCAAAATCCATATAACAACAAGTTTTATTTTTTAATTGCATTGCATTTCATTTCAAAGGGAAAATGGAGTTAACATCTTCATAGTTGTGTCTACGTTACTGAAGAAATTTGAAGTGTACAGCCAGACACCACCTAACATAAGCTATGACAGGAGGGGAAATCTAAATTTTCATTGGCTCTGCATTTCCAATAATTTGACTTGTGATATTGTGACAGCTTGTACAGTGCGAGCGTGTGACGCAGAGTTGGCAGGTTGGCTGAGAGAGCAAGGGAGCAGGTGGTCTTATGATAAAGCAGATAGGACGCAGCAAAGCTCGGTTGATTAATGAATAGGATTCAACGGGCAGCGGTGCACTCCACTCTGGTAATGTCACAAATAGACACCCACTCCGGGAGAGAGAGGAACGAAGAAGAGCGCTTAGGTCGAAAAGAATCCCATGCTAGAGAAGATAACAGGCAAAGAAGGCAACAGAAATGTTACGAATGAAGAACAGGGCCCCTATAAGTACCGTAATCCACTCCACTGTTGAAACTGAAAGTCACTGAAATTGAAGCTACTATAGGTTGGGAGAACCCCTAGTACTGCTTTGGGACAATGTGACCATAGACCACCTCATGTCAACCGACAGACAGAAACTAAACTCTTGCAGGAGTGTTGTGAAGAATAGGACTAGAGAGGCCCAACAGAAGCTACAGGACTATTTTGACATCATTGACTGGACGCTGTAGCCACTAACTTTAATAGACTGGCAGACACTGTGTCATCTGTTTTTGAGCCGATGTGTGTGTGTACAAAGCAAAACATTCCATGCAGTCAACAACAACAAACCTTGGATCACCCCAAATTGCTGACATAGACCTGCTCTGCATGGTTTGTGGTCATCAATACAAGTATACACTACAAGCAACAGTCTAGTTGATACATCGCCTGACTTCGTGTAGTGTAGTAGATTGTGTTTACTGACAGATGCTAAAGGATGGATCCAGTGGATTTTACTCAGAAACAAGAGTGTGGATTAGCCAGATTACATGGTTGATATGAAACAGTGAAAGATAGGAATGAAATGACATTCAAACAACGCCTCATGACACGTTTTCTTATGAAGACATCACAGTTGTGACTCACACACGTACGCACAGACACAATGCGTGGGTTCACTTGAGGTCACATCGACCTGGCAATCAATGTAATTGAATCAGTTGCATAAAAATAAGAAAGCAGAAATGTGCTCCGAGAGTTCTTTGCAGATTACGACTTTAAGAGTTGTGCTTTGTTTTTTCTTACTACCAACCTCCAGGCGAAGGGGCATTCAAGGTTTTGTTTATTACAAAGTGAACATGGCCGAAGGCATAAGGTAAATACAGTGTGTCCAATGGGTGAAAATTGGGAAATTAACCATTGATAAAAAAAAAAAAAAAACTTATTAGTGCACTTTAGGTGACCATTCAAGGGTAAAATCTCATCAGTCTGAACAAGACAGTAATATAATACTTTATAATAATTTATTACTAGCTAATATGCTGCAAACACACACATGAATCAGTGAATTATTTAGGGTAATACATATTCCCTAGCCTAAAGTGTGACGAAAAATTGTTCCCAGAGTTTTTTTGTTGTGCTTGTTGTGCAATAATCATGCACAGAGGACTGAAAAATGAAATAGATACATTCAATCACAGAATGAATAGTCACAGTGAGTCACAGTCCAGAGATTTGATTAACATATTTTTATTTTCCTTTCTTTTGAGAGAGATGTCAACCTCGAAGGTCAGTTTCAGGATATTGGCATTGTTCAATTTAAGTCCTTTCTGCTTGTCCCACATTTCTTTTTTTATTTTTTACATTTTTGCAAGTTTACTTGCTTTTACTTTCAGTACTACGTTTTGGTAACTTAACACTATTGTCCTTTTTGTCCACTAAAAACACATGTAGTCATAAAATAGATAGTGGGGAAAAAAAGCTTACGTAAAAGCAGCAACTCTAGCTTTCAAGACTCACCTTCACCTGAACTAACATTAGCAACCGACAGCACGAGCGGATGGATGGTCACTGAGATCACACGGATGTGGGTCAGATTGAGTCACTGACTGGGAGTTTTCATATGCACAGAGATCAGATGCTATTCAATATGGAACTGGCTCATCTGTGCAAACAGGGCAGAATCAAAAGCACACATCTCAACTTAGTTGCCCTTTGCAATAATATGAGTATGAATCAAAAGGTCACAGTTTTTAAGAAGTTTTGAGTTTAAAAAGGGACACACTTTATTGAAAGCTGATAGCTGAATCCTAGAAGATAGAAAGATCAGATGCAAATCTGCTCAGAAGACAAAGACGCACTGTCATGGGACCAATGCGATGACTCTATAGTGGGACATCCATGAAAGGACGTAGTGTATGGTCACAATTGTATAATAAGGTCAACTGAGCAAAAAAGTTCAATAACAGGCAGCAACAGTATGTTTGGATCCACCAATGATGACGTGTGTAACACTAAAGATTCTACTGTATGTCAGTCTTATCAAGCAACACAATATTCCATCCCACAGGCCAAACGGATCTATGTGTATGGAAGAGACCAACTTGCACTCTGTGGGAGCCCTGATATGAATTATTGTGCATATTGCATTTTGCATGAGAGACACTCTGGATCTTCTGTGGTCCATCGTCCATTGGATTTCCCACCATCGCTAACTTTTGAATGTTACATCGGTCGTGATATTGAAAAAACACCATTATTACTCCTTAACCTTACTTAGAAATTTGTTGAGCTACGTTTACGACCTTACTGCCTAATGTTCATGTACTGTACTAGCAAATTAATTTGCGGCTATTAACTGGTTATTTACTTGTACAACGATTGTATCGAGGAAAGTAGCCTTATACATAAACATCGCCGAAAAAATATCAAGTTGAAATGGAAATGGGAATGAAAAGGAAAACTCCAATTGAATGGGGACGGTCACAAAAGTCAGTGCCCCGGGGAGGATAGTGAGACAAAAACAAAGGAGTGACACAACCAAATTTGAGAACAGTGGTAGGAGAGCCTGTTGGAAATTCTGAGGAATAATGCAAGAATTATTAAAACAACAGAGAATATAACACTGAAGATGGGAGCAACTTCAAAGTCAGTGAGAAGTAAATGGATAACCCGATGAATGGAACAAAGGGAGGAAATTGTCAAAATAAAAGCATCAGAGATTTTATTGCTAAAAGATAAAACAAAAAATCTAAAAAGGACAAACATAGTATTGAAAGAGCATCTTGCTAAAAACACAGCCTCAAAGATCTGAATGGAACTATGAGGAGAGAGTTGCCACTTGGAAGCCAAAGTACGAGCCATGAATACGATGGTGAACTACAGTAAGTGCCAGAGGCCATGAAAGCTGATGATCTCAGGCTCTTCTCAGGGGATCTAATCAGGGACAAGGTGGGATTCAATGAGGATTTTGGGATCGACTCTACTCAGAAGATCGGCCAGCTGGCTGTAGAGGGTGCAAGACCACACCCCATTCTGGTGAAACTCAGGCCAGAAACGTCACCGTCAATGATCAGACCATTCAACCACGATTATGCACAGAAGGTTTGTCACGACAGGAAGAAGCAGGTGGCAATGAAGAAGAGGTTCCTGGTATTCAGAGTTCAGAAATCCTTCTGAAGTCATGAAAAAAAGTAACGATAAGGATGCAATAAGAGACACCTCAACTTGGAAAAGAAAGTGGAAAAGGGGCATAAATGATAAGAACTGTTCTTCTCTCTGCTCCTTTTTGATCCTTCAGACCAAGTTGATGATGAGAGAATTGTTCATATACATATTCATTCATTCATTCAATACTCAATGTCAACATTTAAACGCACGCACAGTCACGCTTGGGATGGCACAGTACAACCTTCGATAAGCCATTAGAACAGCAAACTCCATTGACTTTGTCTTCTTATGTAATTATCAAGCTGAAACTCCCTTAAAGATTGAAGCCTCAAAAACAAATGCGATGAAACAAGGAAATGATTCACAGTGATGACCATATCATGTTGGTAAGACATTTTCGACGTGTCACATCAGGGCTGACAAAATTGGAGGGTGAGCGGGACTTTTGTTTTTTGCTCAACTCATCAGAAATTCATATTTATATGATTATCATATCCATTCACTTGGTCCATGCACATCATTACCCCTCAAGAAAGTGAAGAGCAGCAGGGAGATGCAAAGCTTCCAATCCTGATAGAAGAGAAGTGTTGTTGCAAAAAAATATATAATGTGCACTACATTTTCTCATGGTTTCAAATTGAAAAATGAAGTTATATATTATATGTTGGAACAAAATTCCAGAGAATGATCCTGTAATGTGATGTCTGAAGCTCCAAAACCCTCTCGGCATGTATTCTGAAAGAGATTCAATCTGGAAGAGAAAGATATCAAACCAAATTAAGGAAACTTATTTGTGGAAATTTGTATTGGTAATGCAAATGTAACAACTTTTGTATTATATATGTGTCATATGTAAAAGTGGTGGTAAGAATTGTTTGCAAAGATGTTAAATCATCCACCCCAACATTTCCCAGATGTCTTGTCACCCTCTGTATTGAGCTGCAGCTTCTCCCAGCCATATTTCCTTTGCCCATCTTTTTTCTCCGTGCAAAATTATGGCGTCATTTGTGTGATAAAATCACCTTAGTTCTTCCATTATTCCCAAAGAAACGGTAAAATAGCTCTTGTGGAATAAATTCAGTGAGCACACATTAAACAGTACCTTGCTACATATGACTTTAACTAGATGCAATTTAACCCATCATAACATGGTTATCAAAAATCAAAAATCAGGTCGCACGTGATACCAGCCCAAATAGGAAGACTGAAGGAACACACTGACTCATGGTGTCATAGAACACCATCAAGTCAGCTTGACATAGTGAAAAATTGTCTTCAAAGTGGTTCAAAGAGCAGTTTTAATGTCACCCTGCTTCAAAGAGAGCAAACAGAAAGCTGGATAACCCAACAATAAAAGCCTCATACATATCTTTTTTGGTAAGTTTTGGTCAACTTTCATTCTCTGTTGTTCTGAGATGTCACAATTTCTTTGCACCAAAACACATGAAGTAGCCCCCTGTCTTTCTGATTAATGTCCATCCTATATTATTTTCATCTGCTTTGTCACTAGAAATAGCCGTTTGTCAAACTACATTGTACATTCAGGGGCACAGGGTAAATTCTTGCTTTGGTAATATCACTTCAAATCCACTTGCTTCAAAAGATGGACATAATAAAATCTCTTCCCTGATGAAAAGTATTCTATTTTTTCCCATTTAAATGCTCAAAAAGTTACCTCTGAGTGGAGAGAACCACTTTATTGTTTTTCTTTAACACTGGATAGTGTTTATTCTTAAATATAAGAAGTAACATAAACTGAGAGGAACATCACATCATAATTTATAACGTCTGTTATTCACAATGTAGTAATAGAGGAGCATAGGCCACATGATGCTCTCAATCTTTTTCATTGCTCACCAGACTGTTTCAGTAAAGTGAAGCAATGAACGTGGGTGTAACATGGATATATAATAAAAATCTCTGTTTGTCTCTTTGTCTCTATGGGAGTATTCAGCCATATTCTTGATAAAGAACTTGTGTCTCTATGATGAATTGTTGGGAGAGTTATCGCAGTTGGTGCAGGTCACTCTCATGTGTCATTCTTGCAATAAGACAAAGACAAATTTGCCTTCAGATATGACTCACAAAACAGCTGAAGGAAGACAGACAGCCGAAGGAAGGTGTGCGGGGAGAGACGGATTTAGAAATAACTCACAATAGATGAGCGAGGATAAAAGGAGCCAGCGAGAGAAAAAGAGAAAAATTATGACCATGTGATTCAAAAAGTCGCCTTACAACATAACCATTGAGTACCAGAGGAGGCAGTCAGACTGAATAGAGAAATCTACAGGGGTTACATGGAAGTCACCGAAAATGATCGACTGGTGTGAGAAGACACATAATAGACAAGTACTCTATGTGTCAGTCATAAATGTATTACAGAAAATGTAAATGCTACCGTTAAACAGCAGTGAGTCTGTATTGAAGGTGTGCAGCCATGTTAAAGGCAGCTTTATAAAGAATGCAGAATTAGCCACTGTTTGATTTGTGGTGTCAGAGAAAACTACCAAAGGTATTAATTGTATCATGTCTTTAAACTTAAGACATTTTACAGCTTGTGTTCATTTTCAACTCGAGCGGCTCCCGACCAGCTTTCCTGAAATGAGCTTGTTGTACCACGTGGAAACTCCCTGTCACTTTATATTGAAGAGAATCTATTGTACCGACTTTGCAGGTCACTGCAGCCACAGATTCCACTTGGATCGACCATCTCCTCTTACAAGAGGGCAGCATGCCCTGTACACCATCTGTGAATGGAAAATCTCCTCACACATATTGTCATCCGAAGCTGGAGGTGGGGCCGGAAAACGTGAGCTGAACTACACACTATTCCGTTGAAACAATCGCATGATACAACATCAACATTTTTTTTTATATGTTGCTGTGTCCCCATGGTCGGAAAATATTGCCTCCATGCAGTATGCTTCAGTAGTCTAAGACTTGAATTCTCTGTAACACTTTAAACACGCACCTTAAACGCAATATTAGTACATTCATAAGGCATTATAATGCATTTATAAGGCTTTATACAGCATGTTCCTCATGTTCATGATAATGTATGGTAACACGACAAGGTTTATAAAGCATTATAAGTTGATTTAACTGAGTTATAAAGACTCAACAACCAACCCTTATAATATATACTGTTAATACTGTTGCAAATGTCACATGTGATATGTGAACACCTTCTATAATGCCTTAAAAATTATGTCTTATGAATGTATTAATAATGTGATATAGATGAGACCTTTAAATAAAGTGTGACCAAATTCTCTACATTTTACTTTGTCCCTCACGTGGCAATATATGAAGACAGCTATATTTAAACAGTGACGATAAACTCGTGTGCCGCAGCATGTGACCTCCAACACATCACCCTTAATTCAATTCTGCTTGTGCGAATTTGTCTCACTGTTCTGTCCGGCATCTTTGATATTAAACCTGAAAGGCTTTCAACCAGAAAGGAATATTTCTCCTGCGCTGTCATAAAGTTCTGACAGTCCTAATTCTACACCGGTGCGAGGACCATTATTTTGGCTCTGCTTTCATCCATCGGGACAAAGTGTATATATGGTCATTTGGGGTCCTTTCCTGGCTGAGCATCACTTATTACATTAAAGTAAATGCCCGTTCTTTTTTTCCACAGAGGGATCGAGTGTGTGATGAACAAGCATCCTGCTGGGCAGTGGGGCCGTCATGCTGGACAAATACAATTGTTGAAGCTGAGTCATGTTTTATTAGTCTCCATTGAAAGTGAATGGAGAGGAGAGGCACGTGCACTGGGCAAGGTAGTAACATGAGACAGCAAGTGTGATTTCTGTTTTTTCGCCTTCATTCTTATTTATTTATATTTTTTAATCAATCATTTACCGTTCTTGCGGCTTCGCATAACATTATTCTACATGGAATATGTCACGTTAATCAAAACACACTGGTAAAATGGTGTGGCAGAAGAAAAAAAAGGAATATTGAATTACACTTTAAAATAGGGAACATTTATTATCATGAATAAACTGCTTATTCATATGTGTATTAGCAGCATACTAGGCAGCAATTAATCATTAGAAAGTACTAATAATCACCATCTTGTTAATCGTGACTATATTTCACTGGTAATAAATATACTGGATTATTTATTACCAGTAAATAATCATTTAAAACTAATTTGTTTATCATTCAATACATGTTGTCAATACATGTTCCCCAATCAAAAGTGTTACCATTCATTTATGGAAGTTTTCGAAGAATGGGCAATCTAGAATGACTGTTTGACCAAAAATAAATAAGTAAATAAAATCCAAATTGACAGTGATGTATATACGAATTGACAGAATCGTACATTCTGAAGGTGCCACAGTTGTACATACCACATTCCAGAATAACGGGTTGAAAATGATGGCAATCACAGCTACACAGAAGCCAGCGTCACAAAAGTTGACATGTTTTAGGAAGTGCCTGATCAGATTCAAGTCCATCTGAAAGAGCAAAAAGAATATATGTACATTGCACATTATTTGTCATCTTACCAATCAGATAGATCATGCAAAAACAATCGCTGCAATGTGTTCCTAATGAAACCCAAAATCGACTTTTAAACCCTTCCAAAACCACACTTTTTAAAAACAAAGTCACAATCCACCTGACCAAGTCTGCATGTGTCTGGTGTCAATAATCAGAAAAACACTTATTTCAAACTCAATTATTAATTTTTAATTTTCACCACAAAAATCTCTTATAAAAGTAACTATACATAAGAAGAAGAAAAAAATAGATATGATGGTACATTGTCATATGATGTTCAGTCAACTGGATTTTAATATTCATGAAAATTCAACTATAATTGAAAGTGGTTTGCCTCTGAGAACTATTTACATAAGAAAAAAACATAAAATAGCACTGAATATTTCAGCAAAATGTAAAGCCAAGCTTCCCGGAACTTCTGGAATACCACAGTACTATTCAAATTCATGCATATTGCTGACTTCCCATGATTTCTACAAAAAAGTTAATGGAACACACTTAGACACACAGAGACAATGTAAATACATGTAGTTTTTTTCCGTTTTTTTTACTTGCAAGTTTTATATTTCAAATTCAGATTTCTGCTAACACACCACAGGAAGTGTAGACACATTCTATATAGTAGTTCTTCAAAAAATGCTTTGTATTACTTTGTAACACTTGCACTTTGTATTTACACGTAGTAACCAAGAAAACGGAAGTCCGACACCTGCTGTCACCAAAAAATCTGACAGCGTTTATAAAATGTAATTTGTACAATACAAACATAATGTGGGTGTTGTATTCTAATAAAAATATTAGAATACAACACGCACATAGTGCGAACGTGCATTCCGTGCTCAGGAAACACGATAGGTTTGACACGTGTAGACTCTTATTTTGAAGAGGCCCCCACAGTACAGGCGGGGTTTCGGCTGTCGGTATCGGACTCGGCGCGTCCAGCCAGGCGAAAACGCATTTTCTAACGCTTTTCCACGCAGCATTGCTCAAACATGTGCTACATAGACCATAGACACGTCTTGCCACGGGTAGTTGTGTTACCTTCGAGTAGTCGACGTTGTTCAGGCCTCCGCAGCAGTCCAATGGCACAGGATGGTTATTTTTTCCGGCTAAATATTTGTTCCCAGCGTCGCAGGTCATTCGCTCTGCAGCTCACTCGGCAGTTCCGCACTCATAGCACTGTTAAGGGTCAAAGATATTGCACAATAACTGGTTCAAAGTGGGCCGTATGTGTCAAACGATGGCTGTCTTTCAAACGGGAACTCGACGTTGCTGTAGCTGTTCTCAATGCACTCTGGGAAATTGAGTCCATGTGGAGGAAGCTCGCGCCAACTCGCACGTTCGATCGATTAGTTTCAGTTCAGTTGTTGAAAGGGTTTAACGACGTAGATTCTACGTGGGGTTTGCATTCTTTTTTCCTCCGTTTTATTGAATCGTTTCACATACGACAAATAAAATTTGAAAATAATAATCATATGAGTCTAAATGATTCTAGTTACATTAGGTGTGCAACTATTCTTTTAAAATAGTGTAATTCAACTCAGAGTTGTTGAGTCTGTACATGTTGCATGACAATATTAGTCAAAGAATGTGTAAATTATGTGATCTACATCCATCTAACATCTATTCCTTCTTTTTTTTACACAACAAAAATGCAAATCTGTATTGCTTTTATTTTCCTCACGAATATAGCCATGACTACGGACGGGCTGTAAATAAAATTAGCCATGACTTCCTGTAGTTCCGTCCACGCCATCCCTACTCGCTCATCTCCCCTCGCGGTTTCCCTGCTGTTTGTTTGGAGCGAGCTGTTAACAAGATGCCACATGTGGAGACAGAGCTGTACTGATCCTGAGCATGCATAAAGTCTGGTCATCAGTCTGAGAGCTGCAGTAGCCCAGACCTCCATCGTGCCCAAATAAAAGGAGCATGACACTCAGCCAGCATGTAAAGATTATTCCCTGTTATTTTCTGTTCTGCTTGTAGTACTGCCTCTCCACACAGCTTGTTTCCTTAGTGTGAACATTGCATTAAATATTGTGACTCACTCATTTTTCCATACAGACAAGCTTCTTCCCACAATTTTTTCAGTACATAAATAGAAAAAAAAAGTGTTGCATAACAAAATTTCATTGACAGAAATGAGTCATTGCGGGTACACAAACATGTTGTAATTCATATCCTGGTTTGTGAGGAGCAAACAATAAATGTTTCAGTGAAACTAGTCAATCAAAAACACTGCCCCTAAGAGGTTTAACAGTATCATCAATGTGGAACTTCTAAAAAATGATACAGCACCTCTTATTTAAATTGTGTATGTAAATAAAGTGTAAGTCGTTGCTGCTTAAAAGGTTCATTACATTCAGTTTTCTTCATTAAATCACAGCAAAATCTTCAGCACTGGCAGGTGGCCAAAAATGTGGCAGATATGCAAACATGGGATGTGAAACATGCCTATGAAAGCAGTCGGGCTCCATAATTTAATTTTCTTTCTCTGCTGTTTACGGTTCCAAAAACTCAGAGCGGAGCACCGGAGCAACAACAACAATCCTCACACCAACTTTCCCACAGTCTCCACAGCTGACACAGAAGTTGATCTGTCCCTACCATGTGTCTTTACCCGCTGACTAAACGTTCAGATTATATTGATTTTATAGCAGGCAGAGATCCTCTCTGTTATGATTGAAATCAATTGAATCTGTCTTCTGGATCCTCACCTGAACAAAGAGATGATTTCTGACAGCTGAAACCTCCTCAGACAGTCAACAGGGTCATAGAAAGACCCAGAGTGCAAACCAAGCCTCACAGATGGAGCAGTTGTTAGTGTGCTTTGGATGTTTCAATCACTTGGCTACGGAATTATATTTACAGGGATTTCATTCAGCACTGACTGGCTTTGCCTGATGTAATGGGAAAAGGAGAGCAGCAAGTGTCATAGAAGTCAAATTTAAAACTTTTGTACTTAATAAATAATAAGTAATAAAATCTTTGATTATTATATATTTTGGACTTTTTACTTTCTGGACTTTTTCTCCTGTACCCTGTATTTGTCTCTGTTTTTGGATACCTGCACTGTCTTCCAAAAAGGTGTAGCTCACCTTCTGTCCTCAACTATTGGGCAATATCCCAATAAACTTCATTTCACATAATGCCTGTGTTGTTTTATCTTTCAATTCTGCTACTGGGTGTCCACCAATCTCTGAGCCATCACAGCCTTCTTTGAGTCTTTTGTCTTTTGCATTCTACATCCTCTACACTTACATGCTAATGACATTTCCCCCCTCAACTCAGCATAATAGTTAGGGTGTATTTCCCCTGTTTGAGAATCGCAGAATGAGTTTGGGGCAGTTCAGCATGTGTTTAAGTCATTGACGTTGACGTAACACTTTCGTAGAGTAGCACGAGGACTGGTTCACACAGTAAGTCATGTGTAGAAAGTATTTTAACTGCTGTATTAAAGGTGCATAATTGGTCAATGTATTTTTTTGTCATGCATGTATGGTGATCAACGTCACGTGAAAAAAAAAATCAGCCCTGTTGGATTATATCGGTGCTTCTCAATTATTTTCTAGTGCCCCCCCCCCAGGAAGAAGTAAACGTTTCACATCACCCAGCTCTCTGCCACCTCTGTACAGTTCATTTGTTTATTAAATTATCATAAAGTACACCTCTGCATAACTTTGTGTCTTTGTTAACATTAAAGAAAAGAAAAAAGAAAGTAATATACATATATATTACAATAAAGAATCGTTTTATTAACATTGTTTTTTTGTCTGTAACAGAAAAGACTTAAAGTCAATCAATTTGCCTGAAGTAAAAAAAAAAAATCATGAGTGGATGTGCAAATACACTTCATTCTAGCACAGCAAAAGAGTATATTTCGAGGTCACATGCCCCTCACCCCCTGCATCGCTCCATGCCCCACTATATGAGAAGGACTGGATTGTATACATATACTATATATATATATATATATAAATATATATATAGGACAGTACAGTACAGTACACTTGTACTATACTACTACTATGATGACGACTACTACAACGACAACAATGACAACTACTACTATTATGACGACTACTACTGCTGCTGATAACCTTCATTAACCCTTAAGGAGGGTCAAGTCAACAATGACGACACTTGTTTATCGGCGGCTGTTGTTGTGATCTCACTGCCTGGAAGTTCACCACACATCGTGGGACTCGTTGATCTCTGCGGTGCAGATTGTTGCCCTGGACACGGATAAGCAAAGCAAATATGTCTGAGGAAACTACCGTGTGATTATTTGGTTGTACTAATCACTGCCTCGAACATCAAATATGCGTTTATGAATGGCAATCGACACAGATCACTACAGTACAGCTGGTCCATTGAGTTGACAGGAGCATGTGTTGGGGGTAATTTGGTTTAGCAGAGGACAGGATGCCCCCTAGCTTACAGTAAGAGCAGCTGACGCAGCTCTGCACTTGTCACCAAGATGTTCCGATACTACACGCTGCACAGCGTCTAGCTGTGGACACAAACATCATTAGGTCATGTCGGTAATGTATGTTGTCTTGGTCGGGACGTAAACAAAAGATGTATTCATGTGGACTTCCAAACCATTACGCTGACGTAGGAGCTACGCTTGATGTCATTATCCAATCATTACTGTTCTGTACTTTGAAAGTAAGAAGCTATTTCATAATTTAATTACAATCCTTCAAATGAAATTCTTGGCCCCGGTCCACACTCTGAAAAGGATTTGACACAAGGCCTTGCTCCGTACTGCTTCAAGCTTGAAATATAATATTTTATTGCCATTACTTAAAAAAAATCCACAATATTCATTTCATAAAAAGATATCACCATAAAAAATGTCAATTCTAATGAGACTCAGTTTTCAGTTTCTCATCAAGGGCCTTAGCAGATAGTCACCGAAAGCACCATTCTTGATTTTATCATGTTCTTGTCCTATTCGAAGCCACGCTGGGTGTTTGAATTGTGAGAAACTTTCACTGTCTTGACTGTTTGAGCAGCTGCATATAACACGACGTCCTGTTGTTACCATGGCCCTTTTACACAGTCTTGCCGACCAACTCACCCTCACCCTAAAACCACTCACTGTTTTCTCAAAGTCTGAGCCCTTTAAGTTTTAGTTTTGACCCTGACAATTGATGGACAAGAGTCCTCTACGACTTCCTCCATCTCCGCAAAACTGCTTGTGTTTGTCTTCCTCCTGAGTCGAGGGCAGCTGACTGATGAATGTGGAGCTGCAAAAGAAAGTAATTGAATAAAAGTCCAAAATAGAGTTAAATGAATATTTAATGACTGAAAACGTCATGTGCATTATTGCTGCCTACGCCTCTCCAAACCCCCTAACCTCGCCTCTATTTATCCCTAATTTCCACTTCTCTCATCTGTCGTCATTCCGTCCGGCTCCTGCTTCCCCCGATTCAGCTGCGCGGCGTAAATGAGGCGAGCTAAATCCGTACTCCATTTGTAAACAAAGTGTCACCTTCTTATTATGGATCGATAGCGCTGATGGCCGCCGCGTGACTGCCGCAGCACTTGGACGGTAAATGGTGATGACCGATGGCTTCTGCAGACGAGTCATTCTCACGTGGGAACATTAGCTCAGATTAACTGTGTAGATCATTTTTGAAATAGCCTGTGCCATCAAATTGCAACCGGAATCTAATGTATCAGACTGCTTCATATTTAGTCTGGTTTGATCATGTTTGAACAGCTTAAAAAAAGCAGATTTACACTTGTAGAAGATCATGCAAAGTTACTTGGGTTTGTTTTGTTGTTGCTACCTCTGCCAAGGGGGTTACGTTGATGGATTGGATTGGAAATTTATTGTATAGGGACAACCAGAACTTAATGCACAAGTCTGTGTACATAGTTGAGAAAAGTGTATTACAAAAGCCTTGGCATTGTTCCGATTCCTGCTTCGCCTGGACTTCATTCATCGTGAGGAGCATCCTGAGGGTTATATCTTGCATTTAGCTCTATCATTTCACGGGTTCTCTTGAAGTGGTCAGAATCAATGTATCTGTGCTGCCTCAGTACGATTCTCCACAATACACTCAAGTTTTCCAAAAGTGGAGATGTTTTGTCACAACATGTAACTTTGGATCAAGTCCAACATAAAAGTGCTTGTCACCTTTTTTTCACTTTCGTTTTCTTGTGGTTTATACCTGAAACAGAGAGAAAATATATGCTCAAAACAAGCACAATACCTGTCACTGAGGTCTATTGAGTCGATGTCCTGAATGTAATTCTGCAGTCATACCCCCTTCTTAATACTGATCTTTTGTGTGACTAGTGCACCTGGTGAGAGGGGGAAGGAATCATTTTGGCTGGTTATCAAGTGAACAAGATGTCCGTCGATGACAATAGCCGCTATTTCTGCTATGAATGCCACAAGCCCTTTGCGGCTACCTTGCTAGCCCAAACCAGTAGTTCCACTCTCTGCAGCTACCGCGCTTGTTCCGGTTTCCATGGAAACGTGATTAATAATTAACTGAACTGAATTCACATGTCACGTGAATCAGATGAGTGACTGCTCAGGTGATTTCTGGCATGAGAATGTGGTGGATGTCAAATGTTGCCACATGCAGACATAGGCTGGAAGATGCTCTCAGTCATGTTTAGTTCACTGGCAGACAGGAAATTCTGGCCCGCTCAGTCAGTGGGTTTCTCTTCAAAGGTTGGCAGGGACAGAACATGTGGCGTGATCCGCTGGATTTAAGTTGGTCAGGTTATAATGTCATTTTCTTGTGTTGAGTAGGCCTCTGTAACGGATGAATGTTGCTCGGACACATTCTAGAATGTTAAGATGGCGTTTCTGTGAAAATCTAAAAGTTGCTATTTTTGTCTTGTTCAGCCTGGAACGGTGACCAAAAGATCACTCTAAAAAACACCATCATTACTGATCATAAACAGTAAATAAGCAATGTTTACGCGTCATGCGTAAGCATCACACGTTTAAAAATGGTTAATACCATCGATGCATTCATCCTCATCCACTTATCTGTTGCCGGGTCGCGCCAAGCACCCTTCTCCTGGGCAACATCCACCAGCTCCAACTGGGGGATCTCGAGACATTCTCTCCACCTGGCCCTGGGTCGACCCTTGGGTCTCCTCCCAGCTGGCATTCCTTTCAATGTAGCGAGGCAGTAGCTCTACTCTGAGTCTCACCCAAGTGACTGGACTCCTCACCTTATCTCTAAGGGAGCCGCCTGCCGCCCAGTAAAGAAAAAAAAATTTGGTCGCTTGCATCCAGGATCACGTTCTTTCGGTCATGGCCCACAGCTCATGACCATAGGTGAGGGTCTTCGAGAAGATTGATCGGAGATAGAGAGCTAGGTAGGTAGAGGTAGAGCCACTGCAACACCTGCAACACCTTCCGACAAATCTCCAACTCCCTTATCCCCTCACTCGACAACAACACAGTTCATAAACAGTTAACCTTCCCAAAATCCAAAATGTTACTGTACCATTCCATTTGATGTCTTCAGATTTATGTCTACCAGTTTTGTGAAAGGCTGATTTCTAAAACAATCCATATGCGTAAGCAACTCAAATATGAAAGCATGTATCAGACAAAACATTGCAACATTCAGCTGTCCGACTGAAATTATGAGCAGAGAAAGCATTTGCCCCCCCCAATCTTCCATAATTGTCACAGAACACATGCGTCACATCTCTGTAGGAGCCTCTTTATTCTCCGCTGCAAAGATTACTCTGGGTTTTTTTTTCTAATTTGATCATAGTTATTTTATGAAGTCAACAAGGGACGCTTAAGTTGGAATGACGGTGGCTGGCATCTGAGTGACTCTTAATTATAGCTGCCAGTCTGGGAGAGTGAGTCATGCAGCGCAAAGAGCGGCATTGATGCTCCATTGGTTGTTTGGATGGTCTCTGTTTTACACACACACCACATGTCACAACTCTGTCAGTTTGACGGTGGTCTTTGATAGTCAAAGGCTGGACAGAGGACACAACTCTAGGTCCCCCTTAAATGTGAGCAATAGTGTGGAGGGATGTTTCTGTCATCAATTTTTGAATTTGTAAAAAAGAAAAAAAACATTTGAACATAAAAAATATATAGATAAAGCAAGGAAGAACTACACGAGCAAAATAGCAGAGTACAACAGAAAGTGTCAGAGCAGGAGATTAACAAACATAAATCTGAAAATAAAAGCCAACACAATGTGTCATGATTCGCTTTTATTTTGGTTCTGTAACTGTCGTGTTTCTCCTTCCTCTTGCTTAATGGCACACGGCTGGAGTTAATCTTCTGATCATGGTCAAGAGCTCTCAAGCACCTGGACTCCAGCAACATGTGCCAGATGGACTCTTTTTGTCTCTTAGTAAAGTGTTTCCACTAGTTCGTCCTCGTGCCTGAGTTAGTGTTTTGTTCCTTCCTATGTTTCCTGGTTTGTACTCATCTTGTATTTCCTCTGCCACGGGAGTTTATTTTGACGACCGCGTTTGTGATTTTGTTATTGCTGTTCATTGTGTCTCTCTGCTCACAGATTTACGTTTGTGTGATCTCCCGGTGCGGTGACGCTTTCCGTTTTGGATTTTTCGTGTTGTGTAACATTAAATATTGGACCTTCTCTGCATCTTGCCTCAGGTGAGTTCCCGCTCCGCTGGTCCCTCATAACAATGATAGTCAGAAACAACAAAAACACAAACGTTGTAGTCATGAGGGGGAAAGAACAGAGAGTCAGAAAAACA
Organism: Synchiropus splendidus; assembly: GCF_027744825.2. Classification (NCBI taxonomy): domain Eukaryota; kingdom Metazoa; phylum Chordata; class Actinopteri; order Syngnathiformes; family Callionymidae; genus Synchiropus; species Synchiropus splendidus. Next base: position 29,541,659 of record NC_071334.1, read on the forward strand.
TGGCGTGTTCACTAGCACACACAAAAATGATAACTCAAGCACCAGGGATAACCAAGGGATGGGAAACGAATGAATGAACGAAGCCAATACACCAAGAATCAAATGGGGTTGATCTTATTTCACATTAATCCTCACCAACCCATGACCTTGGGTCTCTCATTGAGGGTCTTCCTGATTAAACTGTGCCATGTACAGTAGCTATTCTTGGCTTGTCTTGATACTGTAGGTTCTGTGGAACCCATTTTTGACATCACAACATTATATTAGCCATCTCTTTCACACACACGGAGCACACATCTCAACCATCTGTCTCAGAAAGTTGTGAACCACGCCAAAACATTGTACCTATGAAGCAAATTTATGAAACTACTGTAACGTAAGAGTGAATTGGGTTCACAAACCAACAAATGACTTCTGTACTGTGTAGACAACGTAGCAATGGACTTTATGAGGCACCTTCTGTTGGCCATTGAAAGAACTTTATTTAATGCCACCAGCATGAATAATGCTCAACGGAAGTTCCATTCATTGAGATGTTAGACATGAATGAGCAGCTTTTGATTTGAATTATATTATCTGTGGCACAATTATTCCTGTTGCAAAGTGAAAGACAAAATAGGAATTGAAGGCTCAGTAATCCAAACTGCAGTCCAGAGAGACAGGGAAGATGTTTGTTTATATAACACAATATGACACACGGCCTGTCAACGCGTTTGCAGATGGGAAATATAAGTCTACATCAGACCTTCAAGGCATGAGCTTCACAGTTACATAACCAGCACCAAACATGTCGGCCCCATTATCAGTCTGCCGCATCCTCCAGGTGTTTGGACTCGATAGGAGGTAGATTAAGTAACTGACTTGAGCAACCTATCACTCAGAGTCGTGACCAGCTGCTGTGGATGATGGTTTTTAAAGTCAGCATGACACACAGCTCAAAAGGAGCCGCTCAGAAGGACTGACAGATAAAAGCCACAATTAACTGGATGACGGGCCACCTACGCAAACCCGACGACTTCTGCTCTGGAGTTTACGTTTCGGATCAACACGACCAATCGCCATCTCTCAAGCATCAGCTGTGAAATTTAAAAAATAATACTTGCAGAATTAATTCCAAAGTAAACACAGACTTTATTCCAGCCTTGTTGTTTTGTTTTTGTTCCAAAGTGTGGCATGATTTCAGCCTGTGAACTCTGCGGGACCTGAGGAAGAACTCTCCAACTCTTGCCGCAGTGACAAAGCAGCGATACGAAGCATTTTCCAGTGGTCAGACATTTACCCTCATGTGATCAATGAATTATTAATTGTAATGTTGCCTCGGGACTCAAACGCATGTGACGTTTCCATGCCACTATTTATAGGTTTCATGGCTGCAAGCAGGAAGCTGAGAGACTGCAAACCATCAGGTTCATACACAGTCTCCACTTCCACCCACTCTCATATCCGACAAGGTTTTGAAGGTCTTTGCATTTGTAGCTACATTTTCATCTATGAAGTCCCAGCAAATAAATTAGATTTCGGAGTGAAAGCAATAATTGCTCATACAACCAGTTCATATACTGAGTATTGAATGGATCTTTCTTTCAATCCTCTGTTACATTACATTGTGACCTTGCATACAATACAGAGGTTGAAAAAGAGCAGAGTGAGGAGCAGTTCTTAACATGTCTGCCCCGTATTTTCCCTATTTTTTCCGTATTTTCAGATCATTGTTCGTGTGTAACTGTGGGCATGGGTGTCCGTGGGCTTGTTTATCCTACTTTGTGGGGACCAACTCTTGACAAAACACTATCCTCGTGAGGACTGTATGATTTTGTTTGGACATTTAGCTGGACTGTACGAGGTTAAGCCTCTATTTGAGGATGAAGACTTCAATATAACTGGGTCATTATAATTTGGTTTCAGTTTGGCTCAGAGCCATGGTTAAGGTGAGCCATGTGTTTTGGGTGGTCAGGTTTACGGTGAGAGGCTGAGGAAAGCTTGAAAGTCAATGAGAGACCTTCAAACAAGGGCAGAAATACCAGAATGTGCGTTGCTGTTTGTATGCATGTATGTATTGTGTTCAGTCCTCAGCTGCAATATCAACGTTGACACGACAGGTTTTTAACCAATGCGGTTCAGAAAAGAACAGATTAATTGATCTCAGATCAACAACCTCAGAGAACTGGAAGCTGCCTTGCAGCTAGTGTGGAATGCAGTGCTTCAAGACTTATCCAGTCTGTGAGGAGACAGCTAGTGTTACTACCAGAGGCTATTGATTCTCCTTACAAACCACATCTGTTTTTTGTGGCCCGCTGCTGTATCCTGCTGCATTTGTCTTTTTGTCGGTTTGTTTCACCAAATTGTTTGTTTGTTTTTTCCCCAATATTTTTATTCATTTATATCAGCCACAATAATAATCATATAAATGCACATACACAATCAAGAAGAATTATTTAGATAAACTATTTACAAGAAACCCCAGAGTGGATGAAAAAGCAAAAAAAATAAAAGAAAATACAGAATTAAAATAAATATAAATAAAAAACAAAAACAGTAAATAACAATCGTTTGTTCACTTAAAAGTCCAATGTCTGTCTTGCATATATAGCTGCATATAACAAGCGTCAAGTTGCAAAGGGCAAGGGCACTACTTAACATCAGTCCTTATTAGTCCAGATTTCTATGTTTAAGATATTCAAGAAATGCAACCCAGATCCTTTTGAAAACACTTTCCTTTCCTCTGATCAAAAACATAGGAGCTCGGTTCACTTAACCAGGTCTGAATACCTGGAGGATTTACGCATTTCCACTTCAGTTCCAAAAAAAAAAGATCCATACATATCTGTTGACATTTGGTATAGTTATTTCCTGCAGGAAAAATACCCAATAAAAACATTTTAGCATCATATTTGATTTGTGAAAATGGGATCTCTTCAATCTTACATTTGACATCAAACCAGAACTTATTAATGTTGGCACATTGCCAGACACAATGAAAAAAAAGTTCCCTTATGTTGACCACATTTAAAACATAGATCAGGAATATTCCCATTGAATCTACTGAGTTTTTTCTGGAGTGACGTATGTACGCATGAGCCAACTGAATTGCAATATCCTGAGGCGACAGTTTGGGCTTTTTTACATGCTGAATGCCATTCATCCACTGGCACCTCCTCTTGCAGATCATTCCTGCAAGGTAGAAGTTTAGCGTCACTGGACTCTGGGGAACCATCAAACCTGTAGATCTTAAAATCTAGTTTTTTTTTCCCACAGCAACTGTTGGTTATTGCTGCCTCTACTAATGTACTTGAGGGAAGGGCTAAAGATTGTTTCTGGTTAAGTTGAATAAAGTTCTGAATTTGTAGAAATTTAAAGAAGTGTTTTTGGGGAATATTAAATATAGTTTTGCGCTCTCCGAATGACATTAATTTCTTATCATTGCTTCTAGAGATCTTTTATTTGTTTGTAATGCCTGGTTAGCCAGTACTGGAAAACCAATGTCTGACTCCCAAATATTTTGTTTTGATGGATATTGCACTTATAGTGTGTTTGGTTGGCAGCAATAACCCAGCTAAAAAGACTGAATGGCAGTCACTTGACACAACCCAGACAGCGTAATTTACGTTTCCCTCCCTTTTTAATCCAGGAATCCCTCAAGGCAATTCATGTAGGAAGCCAGAGCGATCTTAATTCATCCATAAGAAAGAATTTCATATTTCATAACGGCTCCTCAGGGCTCACCATGGGATTATGAGTCTATTTTGGGTTTGCTGTGTTAAATTAGGTTTTTCCAGTGAGATCGTTTCAGCGCAGGCAATGACATTTAAGAAAAAAAACAAACAGCTGCAGACAGGTGGGAATTCAATTATGTCTATTCTGGTCTGGGTGGCAGCCCATGAGCCTTTCCGAAACCAGCCATGCCTTTTATTTTAAGCTCATTTATGTGACGCAGCAACGTCACTGGGTGTTTGTTCAGTTGCTCAGCTCAGAAATGTCATAACTTTTCATGAGTCAGCAGCAACAGCTTTAAAACAAGACTGTGACATCATATTTGACTTGTCCCACAGGTGAGTCCCCCTACTCCAAGGGCAGTGTGTGACCCAAAGGGCTGCCATCGACTCAGTTCACACTTCTGAAATCGATATAATATGGGTGATAAATGATGTTCCTCTCAAATACTTGTCTCATTGCTGAGTTTTGGTGTAACAAAAACAGAAAAAACAAACTTAAAAAGAACAAAATGAACATTTATTTTGGCTTGCCGCATTGAGACAACACAGAACATTGCGCTTCCATCTGCAGTTTTGTAAACTTACATTTCACATCCATCTGTGAAAGTTCATGCGTGTGGATGTGAACCAGACTAGGAAAACTCAGTCAGTGTTTCAGTCTTAGATAAGCAAAAGAGACTGACTTTCTTTCCCCATCCACACAACAACAACCCAACATATCTGCTTTCCAATCTATTTTTTTCCCCCTTCCTCCATTACTTTGTCTCCATTTTTTCCTGGTTTTCCCATTATGAGCATTATGATCAAGAGGTGGCTGGGTCGCAAAATGGACCTGCTTTCTGCTGGAAAACTACTTTTAATTTTGATGATGCAATTCATAGCAAACTTCCCTTTTTTTTTTTTCTTTCTTTTTCTTCACGTTATACAGCGTGATGTCATAACCAAAACATCAATGATGACGGGGAATAAATAAGATTTCATTGATGGATGGGGAATTGAAGTTTACAAAGTTTCAACTTGGAAGCACAATATTCTGTGTTGTCTCAAATTCAATGCTACAAACAGAATAACTACAAGGAAATCACACAAATTAAATAAATTAAACTCATAGACATTTTAAGAAGTCGGCCCCATGCATGACCCTAAAATGTGTGGGAGAAAAGTTAACTAGTGGTTGTGAGCAGTCCGTAACGTGTGCTGCAGACTTAAAGCGATAACAAACTGGCTAAGACACACGATGACATAACATTTTGGCTCACAGGTGGACGTTATGTTCTCAGTCTCTCTGACATGAAGAGAGAACAGCACACTGTGAGACTTGAGGATCCGGTTCAGAAGTACCTCCTTGTGTTCCTATTAGCACGTGTCTACAAACCACAGTGAAAACCAGACAATGTCCTCTTTTTTCACATAAACATTTGATGTAATAATGTCTTATTCCATTGATTTGAAATTGGAATCGTAAAACAGGTCCTACAGTGTTGCTCAGTTATATCAACAAAAAATTCCATTCATCCCTCGTGACTAACTTCAGAGGAGAAATACCTTTGTACTGTTTTCAACAAGAGTTTAACTGAAAGTCAATAATGAGCCGATCATGTAGCTGCAGTATAGCACCCTGGTTGCCGTGGCAGCCGTGGCTATAGCAATGACTCTATAGCCACTCTGCGGAGGATGTGAGGATTACTGAGTTGACTCTGGCAGACCCCTCGAGAAACAGGTGATGGAGAGACAATAAGTGCAGGATGTCGACACTAACACTATCTCAGATGGGGCACAAAGGGTTTATTGTTCAATATGAATGCAGAGACACTTAAAACTGGCCACACAATGTTGAGTTGCATTCATTGGAGGTACACTGGGGCATTAACAGGCCTTTCATACTGGCACGGCTTGGTGCTGGTTCTGGTTTCTGAATGCAATTTTAAATCAGTAGGCGTGTTCTGACAGGAAAAAAAAAAGATTTGGAACCTGAGAAGTTGGTTGACGACACACAAAAGTATGGCGATCGTGACATCATTGGTGGACATGTTCTGTGTTGTAAAAATGAGCAGGATGTTTATGAAATTGTCGAAAATAAATTCCATACACCGTAATTTAGTCACTACTTTTTCCTCGCAATCTCCACCCTGTGGTTTAGACAACGCGGCTAATAGATGGATTTTTACAGGTCACAGAGAGTCATGTTGCCAAAATATTGAGCGTTGACACATCAAACGGATGAAACTGATTTATTGGCTGTAAAGCGCTTCAAAATGCACTGTTTCTGTTCATGTGTCCACAGCTCCACCAACAGAGCTGATCTCCTGGAGGGCCGGATATAAGAAGTAGCAGCTGAGACAAGTTATGGCATCGGAACTTTGGACACACAAGTGCATTTTTAGTGCTTCAATGTGAATCAAAGATGTGAGGAGTTCATGATTCAAGTTCTTAACATTGCTGAGTTTGTTTCATGAGTCAGTCTCCATGCTGGACCCCGTTTTCAAAACTAGTCCAGAAGTGACCCTCGTGCATTTTTAAGCTTGGTGCACCACTGACCTTTCTACAGCGCAGACAGCACCACTGCACCCGCGGCTTATAGACTGGTCATCATCCATATTCATGTGAGCTGATAAAGAATCTAGATTAATAGCAAAACTTAGACACCAGGAGGTTTTGCCACATGCTTTTGAGTCCTCCGTCTCTTCTGTTCAGTTTGCCGACACACTCTTATGGCTCAGTGAAAATCCATGAAACATGAGGCACCCCAGCTGGAACTGAGGGTGTAAAAAGTTGCAGCTCTGGCCAGTGACCTTACAATGAATTAGTTGTGATTTGAGGTTTTTATTTCAGCTGCAGTCTTAAACCAGCCACATCAACGATTCCCTCTTTGACTCAATGTGAACTCAACAATGTAGGTGTCACAGTGTTCCCAGTAATCTGAGTCAGTGAGGGATTACTCTCCGGGAACATGGTAAACCTGTTAACCCCGAAAACACTGGAGTAATTCATGTATCCATCAGTGCACCATCCGTCCTGCATATGAACGACTCGGTTCCTGCAGAGTTTCCAATAGGTGGACTGCATCATCAAAGTGCTGGATCAGCGGGTGCAAAACATTAGAGAGCATGCCTTTCCTCGGTCAGTTTCCAGTACTTCTGATATGAATTCAAGCAACGCAAGAGAGGACTGGGTTCATCTTTGATGCACACTGTTCTCTGCTTGTTTTTTTTTACACAACACAAGCAGCAAGGAGGCAGCATGAGTGATATGACTCTAGTTTTTATGGACATTTTGCTGTGAAAACCTTGAGTGGATAGTCTCATTTCTCAGATCATCTAATTCAGTACAAAGCAAATTCTGCAAAATTCATTGCAAGCAAGGGACTGACAGAATCGTTTTTGAGTTCCACTGACCCTGTTCGTCCTGTGATCTTGTTTGGGCATCAGAAGTAGAAAGGTTGCATTCTCTCTTTCCAAATTTCAAATAAGCTGTGATGTGCTGCACTATGGACGACACATTGTGTCGGGTTGGTAGATATATGCATTCCAACTACTGTCGGACCAGCTATTTTTGTCTATGCGGCCCTCAAAGTTGGAAAAAAAACTGGTACTGTTGAAGACCACCTTACCCAAAATAGAGTCAAGACCAAGACTACAGTAAACCAAGGTTCAATTCCAATTCCTCCCTTTAATCTTAATCTTAACCCTCAACCTTAGACCTCAAAACCAAGTGTTGAGGTCTATGTGTGACTTAGAAATGGGACACCCCTTAAATGCAGATAGGCGGGGCAGCATTACGCAAAAGTGACGTTCAGTCTGTCAATTGAGAAGAATATTGACAAAAGATTGTAAAATGAAAGTAAATGTCATGCCACAATGAGGTAAATAATCCATAAGAGGATCGGAATAAAAGGATTCTGAATATTTACTGTATATCTCCATTAACATAGAAAATACATTTGTAGCTCACTTTCAGATTTCATTTTTTTAGTGGGTGAAAATGAGACCAAAAAGAGACTAAAGTTCCTACACATCAGACGCATAATTTTTGTATGAATATTTCACACATTTTTTGTTTTTTACCTGCTGTTTTTCAATGAAAGCTTGCACATCAGCAACGTCATTTCACTGAGAAAAATTGCAGCGTTTATTTATACGGACCGAGGAAGACTATTCCAAAGTTTTGCTTGTGACATGCACACAGAAGACCAATTGAAGCACTCATTGTTGACACGTCCCACGCCAAAACATTCAACACGTCGGAGCGCTTAATTGTGTTCATATCACAGCACCTAGTTCTTTACAACAAAACACATAGAAACTAAAATGACAACAATGATAAAGACGTTTGGAGGAGAAAAGATTGAATCGAGCTCATCTGAATTACGTTGCTCAGAGGACCGGGTCGGCTTTGAAAGGAGGATGAATACAAGCATCCACCCACTCCATGTAAACAGAGGGAGCAGCCCTGTCACTGACAGGCAGAGCTCCTTCAAGAGTAGCTTCCCTCCTCACAACTTTCCCCAAAACACACGTCCTTCTTCCACACAAAACATTTTATCCTGCAATATTCTATGTCCGCGATTCTGCAAATCATAGGGCCTTTTTTTGGCAAAATCCTGCTGTATATTTGCATAGCCATCGATGTGCAAGAACCTTAAAGGGGGGAACACTCATATTGTGTAAGACACGTTTCTGATTTGAATCACTCCGGGTCTGATAGTTTTCAAGCATCTTTATTCTTTTCCTCAGACAATCACTTATACCTATTTTTTCCCCTCTTATAGCCAGGTTCCAATTTTTCTTTTCATCACGTGACATACACATTTCAATACACGACAGTAATGTTGCACCTTCTACGTGCCTGGCATATGTACTACATTGTTTTAGACAGTTTCCAGTCGTGAGGACACCTGAAACAGCTCCATTTATACGGCACGCTGTTTTTTATAGCGACTGGGAAAAAGATCATATTGGAAAATATCTGTATGAATGCAGCCCAAGGCTGCTGCTATCCCCGCCTCTTCACTGTCCACACTTCATGAGGTTATTGTAGGATGTACTACATCTGATCCCTCAATACACATGACCTTTCCTCTGCATTACCGATGATAGTCTGTTGCCATAATCATGAAACAACCATTATCATCCGAGTCGTGATGAGCCAACTGTTTCCTCCGCTGTGGTGATGCTCACTTGCTACCTGTCCTCGGCTGACCATGTCACCTGAGGACAGGGGCTGTACTTCATGGTTGTCAGGCTACCTTCAGAATAACTATGCTGTTGCCCTATAGAATAACAACCTCTGTTATGACTGGACAATTTTTCAAGTGTTGTTCCACGAACACGCCAGAGTATTTCTGATTATTGCTCGAACACTCAAAAGTAAAAAACAGGCCGATAAAAGGAGCCGATGGTCTGGGCAGAATTCTAAATGTCTAGTAATTTACTCTTTCACCTTTTGATGATTGAGCAGGTACAAAAAGCAACTGAAACAGGATGCAGGAGCAGGAAGGCAACAAAACAGATTCTCTTTTAACTTTTCAAGCAGGCTGAATTATACCTGCGACTGCTGTTATGACAACAAGGTATATTTTTATTTGAAGCAGCTCCAGGGTTTGTTGAGGACTTGGACTCGAAGATGAATCACAGACCATCTCTCTCCACTCCTGATGATTCAGCCAAGTCCAGACCTGAAGGCTAGACTTAGTCGCACCACAAGACAGAGATGAGAGATGAGACAGAGATGAGCACTCAGAGAGCACACACCTCCTCTAAGCAGCACATTTCCATCCATAATGTGATTTGCACACATCATCATTTTCTAGGGATCGTGATTGGCCGATTTCAGCCTGATCGGTGAATGACAATCATTACGTGTCACTGCCGGTCGCAACAACTGATCACATGTGACAGCCGGCACTGTAATGAAGCCCCGCTGGTTGTAATGCGTCCGCTCCTCCCGACTCGCTGCTCACTAAGCAGCGGCATGTCTGCTGTGGTGGTTCTTTCAATCTGTTGAATGTAAAGTTTGCATCCTCCGGCACATGCTCGGGAAAATGCTGAGCAGGGAAGCGCCTTCAAATTAAACACACCATTTAAAGCACAGAGAGTTTTCTGGGCTCATGACAGTGAGACCACTGGTTCCTCTGCAGCAGGCAACACCCGCCGGTCCGAACGCTTTGCACAAGAAATAACTATTAAAAGCCAGCTAGATGACCGGCCTTTCTCAGGTGTTGTTTACGCTGAGACGGAAATGACTGAATCCGTCGCTCATTTTGGAGTCAGGTGCAGCATTCATTAGCCACCTGAATCTGAAACGTTTGAAAACGTCCAGAGTGGAAACTTTCATAAATGCAGTGCTCTCTGTCTCGGAGTCCCGCTACAAGCTGCCAGTATGTAAATATTTCACGGATACAGCAGAGTCTCAAGAGATTCACCAAACTGCCATGTCTCACATCGAACTAAATGTTTTTCAGTTGTCCTTTTGACAGAATAGTTGCTGCATTCTGCAAGGTTTCTCTATTGGTGGTTCATGTTTTCACATCATGTACATAGAAGGGCTCATCATTTTGATTACAAATTCATTGTCAATCCATGTGATCGGTGCCAGTGATCGGTGGTGACCGGCACTCTGACTGATCGGTATCATGATCGGCAGCAAAAATCCTGATGGGAGCATCCCTATCATTTAGCTTCTGAAACAGTCAAATACAAATGAGCTGAATGGTTCAGCAGGTGGCAGCTGAGTCGCAGAACTAAGTGTACAGGCCTGTATAAAGAGGTTGAACGCTCATGCAGTGCAGACAAGGCGGGAGTTGGCATCTTTGTTTCGTGATCATGATTTCCCGGAAATGTAATGGAAATTCATAAATAGCATTTTGAGTTACTTAATAGCTGAAAGCAAAAAAGCAAAAACATAATCTCCATGGAGGAGGTGAAAATACAAAACACTTTCCAGCTGTTTTATTACAGAGAGTGAGTTGGAAATGGTTCTGAGGAACCAGGATGTTTTCACAAGAGCAGCTTTTTTTGGAGTCTGACGTTGCCACAAAGGAAGGTCTTAAATTCCATGAAAACAAGACTATTTTTATGTCCCATGTATTTATTCCATGGTAAATAACTTGTTCATCAGACATATATGTGAGTGAGGATCTGAGATCAACTCAGTTTTATCAGTGAGTGACTCACATAGCAACAAAGACCTGCGTCTTCCCCTAACTTTAGCTTCGGCAGTGACAAGCAGCACAGACTCGTTGAAGCGTGCCTGCGAGACACAAAGTCATTTTTGATCTCTTGAGTGTTGCCACTCATTCTGGCTCTCTCATGCCTGCGGCTGATGATTGGCAGGAAAGGGGCCGTGCCGCATTACTTGCCTGCAGTTCAGACATTTGAATCAACCCTGAGGATCTGTGTCACCTGTGAGAACCTATTCTGGGAAACGTTGAATCTCAACAGCTTATAAATAACCTCTTGCAACATGTCTGGTGTGTCTCACTCAACCTTTCCACTCATGACTTAATAAAGATTCTACAAGCACAGACACTGTTGCGCCATTTGTTTGTCTGTTTATATACACTCGTATATGTGGTGACAAAACTAGGTAACAAGCACGAACTGTTGATGAATATTGTTCATGTAGTAAATATCTCTCAGAGTGACGTAGGCCAGGTCATTTTAATGGATGTCTTATTTGTTGTGTTGTACTACACAAATAACTACTTATTCATTACAAATATGTGCCATTTAAGCCATTTATGTAACATAGTTTGGCACATTTTTATTGGCCAAACAATACTGTACAGTCATGGTCTTTGTTTTCTGAACAAAGAAGATGTGTCCACCACTCAGGTTGCGCAACACTCCAGTGCGACAGCAGTCAACAATAAACAACATAGATGTTGCTGATATCAAAATCTCCCACGTATTATTCATGACTGGCCAGGAGGCGTCTCCTTCCCTGGCAGATATCACACTCATGTGGCGGACGAAAACAGAGCTCCCCGCCTGACGACTCCACCGATAAACAGACCTCTCGACGTGTGTGTGCTGGGAGGCAGCAGGAGGCTGTCCTCACTGTTTGTTGACGTTTTTCAGCTGAGTGGAGACGGACGCTTATCTTAATGAGGCCACATGCCGGGAAGGTAGTTCATCCTTGTGATACGTCGACGCAATGATGCCTGTGAATGACCCTGTAAGAGCTGTGGATGAAAGGAACATGGACACTGACTGTAACTCTCTGACACTTGACGTTTCACCGTATGCATCCTGCCGCTCACCTTGGGCTCATTCCAGAGTTATTATTCATATGGAAATCTTCCTTTGAAAGTCTTAAGAGGACAGTAGACAGAATATTCATTCATGATGAATACATCTTGACCGTGTTGATTTGAGGTATGGCAGTTAGAAAAGTACTATGTGTCTTTAGGACGAGCCATTCAAGAGACGTTGGACCTTAAAAAAGAAAATGTATAATTCGCTTTAAAGCGGCTGCAGCATTAGCACTGTTATCAACAAGCCATGTCAGCAGTTATTCCAGTCAATAAAAAACCTTCCTTCACTTAACATTACAGGACAAACAAATAAAGAAAGGGAAAAAATAACAAGGTGGTAAGATCGATCTTGATGGAGCAACTCTGACTACCAGATGCTCTCAAGGTCTGTGTGGATTGATGGTACACCACGGTACATTGAATAGTACCCACAGCATCATTTTTATAATATACTAACCGGAAGTGTGGCATAAGAAACTGAATAATGACCATGTCCTGTGTAAAAATGTATTCTCATTTAAACACATTTTGGTACATTTTTCCTTTTTTGGGAGCTTGTGAAACATCTTGGACACAAAAGGCACTGATTTTGTACACAGATTGTTTTTTATATATATATATATATTTTGCTCACAGTATTTCTACATAAACACAAACTTGGCATTTGCTCTCTCTCTATATAACAGGGGAGTTCACTGAGTCCAACAGCTACAGTTGACCAAAATCCCTCCAGGTAGAACAGAGCTGTAGACACCAGAAAGCCGCATTTCTTCACCCAAATACTGACCACATGGCTTTGTTTGGGGTTCCAGGGCTAGTTAGCGCGGTGGAGTGGACTGCTTAGCAACCGGAAAGGTCCACACACACACAGGTAACGGTGCTCACAGGTGTGTATAATGAGACTCGGAGCAACAGATGGCCCTCGCCAAGTCATATGAGGAACTCTGTTAGCACTGTTTCACTACGACTGGCCACTATTGACTTATTCACACCATTGACCACACTCACACTCGACCAATATGGGCTCTCTCAGAGGCGAGACTGGGTGATGACCCGCGCTCACACCAGACCCCAGTTAGGTCACCTTGGACTTAAAAATACAACCTCAGTGTGGGCTTTTCCTATACAACTTTATTAATTGAATTACTCCATTCATCTGTCACACATTTCCACTCAGATTCAGAGTGCTTTACAAGGGGAATGAAAGTGAATACTTAGCTAAAAATATGCACTTATTATAGCCTTTGAAAAATGTTCAGGGTGACTTAAATGAGGTTTTTTTTTTTTTTTTTTTTTTTAAAGGGCACAAATACTTTTAAATATCAAACACATGAAATGCACCTGTGTGTCCAGGCATTGATAAGCAATCTCAAAGCAAATACAAAGGAGTTGCTGCAGGCAACTTCTTCTTCTGAACCAATATTCTGAACAGGGACCTTTTGTGCTTTGATTTATTGGAATACATTATCAAAAGAAGCCACATCTGCGTCATAAAAAATGAAATAGATAAAAAACATCACCTCAAGTTCTGCCTAAAATGAAGATATCTGGTAGCTCTTTGTGGGATTGATGTGGCGCATCCAAAACTCCTAGAACAGATGTTGCTCATGACCACTTTCCGAAGTGACACCGCACTAAATCCTGGAAATAAAATGGAAATTAACCAGTCTACTGACGCTCCAACAAAGCACTCCGCGCATCTTCCCGTCCACAGAACGACGATCTCGCGCCATGAAACCGCAAACCATTTTTAAACTGTGAGCGCCACCTACTGAGCGCAGAAAATGGCGGCAGCCCATGCCATTGTAAACAGGACAGAGAAGTCATTTAGCACAGGATGGACACCTGCTGGCTAAAGAGGGAAAGTGCAGCATGGACAGCAGGTCATTCTCATAACTGGTCGGTATTTTCATGAGAGATCTCCTTTATCATCCCACGCGTCACAAAAGCAACCGCCACGTAGCATAATTAAACTAGATAAATAAACATTGACAATGAAAAATGAGTCCCATCATGGATAAGGTTACACTTTTTTTTATTAAAAAAAGTGTATTAATTACACCTTAAAAGATACGGAATTTTACACTATTGTCTAGACTTACTGTAAGTTTACTTTCAGTATTTCTAGATTTCTCTATGAAGGATGATGTTGGTTGATTTTGGATAGCTTGGATGCCAAATTTACGGTGACTTTATGATCCACACAGATGCGTACCGAATTATCTGGGTTCAACACCGGAACAATTGGAGCTGCCCACTCTGAATATTTCACTGGCTCAATGATTCCCTCCTTTATCAGTCTCGGCAACTCCTCCTCGACTTTCTGGCATGGCGTATGGCACTGGTCTGGGTTCATAAAATTTTGGAGACATATCTTCTTTAATCTATATTTTGGCAGGAGGGCCTCTCCAGGTTCCTAATTCCTCTTTGAACACTTCTTCATTCTGCCTTAACACATCCTGAAAGGTCAACGTAGGTTGTTCCAACTTGTTAACATGAAGACAGTTCATCCCCAGTTGTTTTATCCAAGTCCTGCCCAACAGGTTTGGTCCTGTGCCGGCCATAACGACGACTGAAGTTGTCTAACTTGGTCTTCATGCCTTACATTGACCTCAGCAGCCAAGTGTAGCCATTCTCTCTCCAGCATATGTTTTTAAGGTTAGTGAGCACACACCTGAAGCTCTTGAGTTCTTACTGTTGCCCATAAGTTGTAGCCCATAACTTCCCATATTCAGACAAAACTGTCACAAAACTGTCCACCTCAAACTCCACCTTCATTCCATTTATATCCAGATGTGCAGTGATGGGGGCCACTTTTGATATTTTTGTCTCCTTAAAAAAACCTCTTCCTCACCATAGAGATTCTCTGAGGTTTAGTAATGTGATGAGCAGTCTGGTTCTTTGTTTTACTGAACCCTTTCCCACTCAGTTTATACTTTGCTCCCCCCATAGGATGCTGCTGAGTAGCAGAAGGCAAGGACCTGCACATTCTCTTCAAATGCCGTTTTTTTCAGTTTGGTGTTCACTTGATGCAACTGTGCAGGGTGTGAAGCGTTACTCATGACACCATCCAAGGCTTTTGTCTGCAGATCCCGGACATCTCTGTTAGCAGCCTCAATTGCCTGAGCTATCTTCAAAGCCTTCTCAAACGTGAGCAAGCAGTCTCCTCTGAATGCAGTCATCACGGATACCACACACCAGTGTGTCCCTCAGCATTTCTTTCAGCTTGTCCCCATAGTTACAATGTTGGGCCACTTCTCTCAAAACTGCCAGGTATCCAATCACAGACTCACTTGATGCTCTTGTCCTTGAATTAAATTCATATCTTTGGACTATTCCACTGGGCTTTGGACTCGAGCAGTGTCGTCTACTCTTCCTAGATCTTGTCACCAGACTACACAAGTTTCTCATCAAACTGTTCGTCCGACTGCACACTGCTCAACAGTATTGTTCTTTATCTTGCAGCTTCTGCAATTCCGTTCCAAGACCTCCACATGTTCCTCCCAGTTCTGTGTTTGACCATCAAAGGCACTGACAGTTCCGAGCATCGAAGCAGCCATCTCCACGTTCTCGTTTTTCCACGTAATAAAATGAGATAAAACTTTTTTCAACTCACCAGGTGCTTTGTTTTACTACAGCGCTTTGTCATGCGTTCCACAATAACCTCGTCGCCAATAATGTGGTCATTCTTGACCGACAAAAAGATGAAGAGACAGCATATATATAGACAACTTATGGTATTGTTTTGTGCAACCACTACTACAAATGAATTTACACGTTTTAAGTCCTCCAACTTAATCCAACTTCTTTACCTGAAGGGATGGGGGAAGTAAAAGTCCCGTAAAGTGGAATCAGCAGATACCTAAATGCACATTCAAATGACGATCACGCGATGAATTTTTATTTCTTACGTTTCCAATCATTTTGATCTGGCGATGGAGGCTGCTGAGAATGAGTCCATGATGCTCTGGCCATTCAATAAAACATGCCAAAATGATTTCTCCTCGAAGTGTCAAATACTGTACAAACATGAAAATATGGAGAACCAAGGAGGCCACCAAAGAGGGAGAAAAACTCATAGACAGATCTGAGGGAGATGTAAAATAATAATGATCAGAAATGAAGTAAAATGTGGTAAAAGTGAATACAATACAAACACAGTGAGTCAACACACACAGGTAAAAAAAACAACAACTGCAAAGTACAACAGGCACAACAATACAACAGGACGGTTAAACGCACAGTCATGAACACCCGAGCGTAATATAATAACATGAAGTGATGTGGTGGTCAGAACGACGGAATTAAGGATCAAACCGCCTCGAGGAGGTCAGATCGCTGAGAGTGGAGACCAGAACATAGCCATTAAAAATTCAAGTTTATCCAACTAGTTATTTCAAGTGATCACAGTAGATTATACAGGCAACCGTGAGACCACTTTACCGATTCGGGAACTTGAACCACGAAGAGCTCAAGAGTCGCGGGTGTGTTGATCGACCGACTGGGTTCAGCCATGTGCCATAACTGCTACAGAGGGAAGGAAGGCCACTAAAGCCAAACTATGAGTGGAACATGGCAATCTGTGCTGAGTGTTGGATTCATATTTTACATTTAAGTTCATCTTAATTTATCCTCATCAAACATGTTATTCTTGTTGCTGGTCTTATGTCATGACCAATGTCGATCTAGGAAGATTAAAAGAGTTTTTTTTTTGTTGCACTTGTAACAAGAGCAGATTGCCACATGAGGGCGGTGTGGGAACTCTTTTATGCGTCAATATAACTCCCACACAGCCCTAACAGTATCTGCGGTCAGTGGGTAACAAAATCAGTTATGTCGGACTGTAAGCAAAAGGCAGCATTAAATATTAAATCATTTATCATATGCCACTTGTGGAGACATCGATCACTGCTCCTGTGCATAGCTTTGGGGGAGTGACCCGCAGTGACGTAGTTAAAAGTCAAAAAGGGTTTGACCCCAGCTCAAGACCTTTGTACATCCTTGCGTGGTTTTTCTCTGGGCACTCTGGTTTCTTCCCACAATCCAAGAACTTCCTGGCAGGACAGGAACTGTATATGTCACTTACCCATCCGATAAGCACATTAGTCCACTCAGGTCAGCTCAAATAAGCCTTTTTTTCCAAGTCAAATTAAGTCGAGTGAGTGAGTGACACCCCCTCTCATTTTGATCTTGTTATCCAGTCTCTCTTTATTTGACATTCATTCATTGACAAGTCCACCATGACACATGTGCCATCCCGTCGTTACGTTCTCCAATGCCAAATTGTTGGAGTAATAATTTCGCAAAGGCGAAACAACTCTGATAATGTCATGACGACCTGACGAAAGTGACACAACTTCACACCATCAGGACACACGGTCACTGTTGTTGTCATGGCAACAACAAATAATAAAGGCCGTTTGACACAATAACAAGCTACTATTGGATCATGGATGGATGAATATTGTTCATGATGTCAGATTTGCATCCATAAGGACGACAACTTGCTAATGACTAGTTTTAATCTTCAGGTGGTGTCAAACTTGTTCATGTCCATCTTCAATGATTTTCAACGTCAATTATTTCATCTCATCAGTCCAAGGAAATTGCAAAAAAAAATCTCTTCCACTTCCTGGTCATATTTATAAGCCACTCATCAGTATTTACACCAACGTTTTCGCTCAAATCTATTCTTCACAGCAGACTTGTGCTTTTCGTTTATAAGATACAGTGTAAAGAGGAGAATATCACTAACCAGTTTATAGATGCTATAATCTTATGCTACATTCGAAAGACCTCAAACTAAGTTTAAGAAATAACCACAGCACTCATTTAAATAAGTAAACTCATGGCTCCTTTAGTTGTAAAAATGAACTTCAAGTGTTGCAGTGCATTATGGCACCTATAGTGGCAGTGGTGTGCCTTTTATATGGACCTTAGGTGACAGACCAACTCTTGTCATGTCATTGAACCCGAGGTTTTGGAATATGAACTTCACAGCCGAACAACAATGACTGCTGCTATGTGTTCACAGACATTTGATCTGTACTCAATAACACACAGAGCTGATGTGCGAAATTGGGCCGCAAATTGCTTACTCTTCGCATAAACAGGACCCTACGAGTTTGGACTTTTTGAATTTAACTCAGTACTCGCACTCTGACTACATCCTTTTCTGCATATACTTGCATCAGAGCATGCAAAATCAGTGTTATGAGGCTGAAAAATTCCTCTTGAAGACGTACAAGGAATAGTGGTGTTCCCCAGGGATCAATTTCAGGTCCAAAACGTTGTTTACTCTGCTCTCCACATTTTTCGATGCAGCACTTCAAATTCTTGTGAAGTGGAGAAAGTAGGTAAACATGATGACAGCTGACTTGAATACCAAATTCAGTTGGTCATATTGTTCTCCCACAGCACTGGAACACACCGCTCATACAAATGTTATATAGCGTTTTATTTTCATGAATACATTTATCGACTTGTATGAAAAACTGTGTTAATTACGTTGAAATTACAAACATGAAATGTAAAACAGCTGGTTTTTCAGTAGTTGACAGGGATTGTTGGTAGAAAAGAGCCAAACAAAAACACCTACTGACACATACAGATGACATTCCATACACAAACACAACATCATGGCATATTGGAATCAGCAACTGTGAATCTGTACAAACAGTTGTGTTAATAACTTTGCAGCACTTAAGCATCTAACACAAGCAGGTCGACTTCACAATAACAGTTTAAAATATGTACATCACATTCTAACCAACTACAATCGAAAAGTAGTGTGTGTTTCATGCATGTGACGAACATGAAAAGAATAATTATGGTACATTCACAGTTGCAAAATAGAGGTGGGTTCAGCACGAATAGAAAACAAACTGAGCCGTGATTTGTCTTCACTCGACCAAAGGTGTGTTTTTCTTGATCATGCAACACACTAACGGCAGAGTTATGAGCGGCAGCAGCCAGCCGTCCTCATCTCCTTGTCCACGTATTCCTGCAGCTGGAATTTTGGCTCCTCCGGCTCCTTCATTGTTCTGTGCTTCAGCTCTCTGTAAACCACAGATTAAACTGTAAGCAGCCCGTTCGGCAGTATGGAAGAACAATGGCCTGGACACCTCCTCTTCATCAATGCTGCCGTACATCTTTGTCACCCAGTTTTTCATATTTTAGAATGAGAAAGAAAACAATTTAGAAGAACTAAACAGCACGTAACGAGGTAAAAACTAGTGAAAATGTTTTGAGTCATCAAAATGACTTTGTTAGAAATACACTAGAAATAGACTTACATAATTTCTAGTTTTTCCATGTCGTATCATTTTTAAATCAGATTTTCCACATTAACACTTATGTTTATGACGTAAAGAAAATAGTTAATCGGCGAACGAGAAGTTACGAGAGCGAAGCCTCCAGCGCAGCCCTGAGCCCACCCACCTTCTTATTAGACAGAGCCGCGGCTGAGACGCGTCTGCTTTGCATCAGACCAGAGATGTAACGCGCGAGTCAGGTGAGTTAGTTACACATTGTAATGGACTTAATAAACACCTGCACAAACAACACACTCTCCTGTGGGTGAATGACCCCTGATTTAGTCCAGAGCGACGTGTCCGGCAGACGCGGAGGTGAGAGAGTGAGAGACAGAACCCAGGCAAGTCTCAGTCATTTAACCGCTGTTAAACTGAAAAGGGGTCTTTAGTGATTTTGGAGACAGACTCTATCATCAGCACTGTAGCTTCCTCCCTCACCAAATTTTTTGCTTGAACTGCAACGCATGACAAACTGGACGTCCTGTATTCTCAGCAGGTCCAGTTGTTAGCCCCTGTATAATTCCCTACTTGTATTGTCATCACCCTGGTTTCCATGAAAAAACTGTTTCCACTCAATATTTTCACTGAACATGAACGAAATTTGCTGATTCTCGACCCCTTTGCGGCTGTACCTTGGCCATCGTGCAGATGACAGGAGGGAACCCCAGATAAGTTCCAAACTTCAACAATCGTTTACAAAAGTAACACATAGCTTTTTAATCGGAGGAGTATTTTGCTATTTTTTCAGGCACAAAGTCCACTCCCCCCGCGCCTCCCACTCTCCAGTGCCGTGCAGCGAACTGTACCACAGTTTGAGTGTTACTCAGTGGGCGGGGCTTAAACATATTTTCTAATGTAATTATTTCAAACATCAAGAGTTTTGTACCAATATACATACTAATGCACTCAATAGGGGTCATATATTTTGGTTAGTTACTTAACTAACCTAGAAAGGAGGAAAAAAAAAACGTATTGTGATCAAAACCGATGACGTCGTTGGATTATATAGGTGCTTTTGTTTCTACATGAAAAGACGTGATTGCTCCTCGATGTGATGATTCATAAATCACATATCAATGTATAAAGGCAAGTGTTGGAAAGTGACATTTAAGCGGGTGATGCAGAGTGACTCACTTGGCCACCGCAGTGAAGGCCAGCTCCACATTCAGTCCAGATTTAGCACTGGTCTCCATGAATGGCACTCCGAACTCCTGCAGACAAGAAAGAGACACATTCTGAGTGGAGGGCAGCGGACGATGAGGGAAACAGAGCCAAGCAGAATGACACCATGGACTTATCTGCGGCCAGAAATAGACATTTTGACTTTCTTCATTTCTGACACTTTTTGGTTCTTAGTTTGACTTTTAAACTGAATCTAGCTTTTCTTGATCACACAACTATTTCCATCTGAGTTAAAATGTACATAACGTCTGCTGTAAATGCACAATACAGGCAGAACTTGAAATAGTCTTTCTTTGCTGTCCTAAATCTGGACTGATATTCCACACTGGCCCAGCTTTCCTGTGGCCCGTAGGAAACATATTGGCTGCATAATGGTGACAAACATGCAGATGAAGTGCACTAATCTCCCAGCTGACAACTCCACAGCTGATTTCCCCTCCACTTTGTCTTAATTTATGATTCTGCATCAGCAGACGATGGATGGTCCTCACAGGTAGGGCAATATCACTCCGTGCCACCATTCCTGCTCCCTTCCGCTCTCCTTGCTTCTCAGAGCTTAGCTGAGCGAAACGTCTCGGAAAATTGAGTTAGCATGCGCCTCCGCGTGATTTACGCCGAACAATAACAATCTGAGCCGCTGCGAATAAGCAACAAACACTAATCAAGACAATGCGCAGACACAGGGGGAAGATTTAGCAGCAGCGCTCGCCTGCTTATGAGCTTCCCTGCAAATGATCTCCCACTCACCTTCGCCAGCCTCTCTCCCTCTTCTCGCTTCACCGCCCTGTCGTGCGTGGAGTCGGCCTGGAACATCAAGCAACACACTGTCACAAGTGGTTCTGCATAATTAGAGAACTTTCAAACTATCCACGAAGCCATTTCCTTGGTGTGACTCAGGGTCAATCCTAGGGACATTGCTGTTTGCCTAACACCAGTGATGCCAGTAACCCGTTACTAGTATAACACAACCTTTTTCAGTAAGGGGTAATCTAACGCGTTACTATTTCAAGCAAAGTAAAGTTACTTGTCTAAGTCACCAATATTGTCGCCATTATCGGGAAGCGAAATATTACCATTCGCTTTCTACAACTGCGTCTTTGGGCATGACGTCATGTGCGGGACACGTCAGTCACGTTTTCAACACGCAGGTAGCTCGCGTGTTAAGCGGCTGGCTACACGGTAGTAAATAACAGGCATGAGAAGAGAGATGCACGTTTCTATCTGAAAATACAGCCACTACTTTGAATTAGTGTCTGCTATAAATGACGGTATTAATCCTGCAGGGTCCACCAACGCTCAGAAATCACCGGTTAAAGAGAGCGAAATAAAGTAGCCTCGCAAATGTGTCAAAAGAGCGGACTCAAAACAGTTCATCTTGATAGGTCAAGTTAAACGGCACTTATGATAGGTTTTTATAGATTAATTTTTCTTTGGTGCAGGAAGACGATGTGATGTACTGACATTACATTTTGTAAAATAATAATAAAAATATTTTTATTATAATTTTATTATATAAATGGCAATATATCACTTTGTTTTGTTTTCATGCTGGTTGCTTTTTGTGTGTGGTTTTCGCTCCGATTGGTTAAAGTGTGACAAAGTAAAACATTGACTGTACATTCATATAACTGAGATTGCTCTAAAAAAAAGAAGAGCCCAAACATGAAAAACGCTGGACCCCCAAGAACTCTAACCTCAAAATTGGCAGAAAATATATTGTTTAGGCAATGAGAGCTACTGTCAGCTGCCAAATGTAACTTGACAAGTAACTTGTAATCTAACTTAGTTACTTTTGAATTCAAGTAGTCAGTAAAGTAACTAAGTTACGTTCTGAGGGAGTAACCAGTCGTCGGATTGCTTTTTCAAAGTAACTGTAGCAACACTGCAACACTGTGGCAACACTGCCTAACACATGACAAAACAAGATTCTGTGTCGACATGTAATGAATCAGCATTCTCATCTCTAAAGAAGAAGAAGAAATGTGTTCCTTCATGGTGTCCACCTCTCCACCTGTGTTCCTGAGCCGTGGCTCACCTTGTTGCCCAGCAGCATGACGACCACATCCTGCTGTGCGTAGTCATGGATCTCCGTCAGCCACGCCTGGAGATGGAAGCAGAGCATGGAGCAGTGGAGGAGAGGCCATGGAGAGGTCAGGAGAGAGATGGGTGAGGAGAGAGAGAGAGAGAATAGATTAAAATCTATCTTCGCTCGTCTTTCTCATCCTGCTTCTAAAGTCCTCTGCTGTCATCCACTGAAGGCTCTGGCAGCTGATTAAAAAGAGCTTGGGAGACACAGGCCTCTCAAAGGTCTGGAGGCCAACTTGGAGTTGAAAAGAATTCAACATTCAATATCCGACCATCTAATTAGAAATTTGTGAAGCCCTGACCAAAGTACAAAATTGGGACGCTTGTCAATTGAATATTCCAGGAGGAGGATTTCCAGGACACTGCGGGAGAAGATGTGTGCTCGAGTAAAGTGTTGGTTGGATCAATGAGAGCTTGGTGTGATGGAAACAAGTAAAACCCTGACAGAGCAGCTCCTCATTTTGGATTTTCCTCTTGTTTATATTCTTTGCTTCCTGGCAGATTTGGAACCGAGTGTGAAGTAAACTGTCAAATTCCAATTTAAAGTGCGCAAAACGTTATTATGCAAGTGCAACAAATAGTACAATAACTAAAAAGTTGATGCAGGTGGAACGCAAACATAAATGAGGAACTAACCTGGTGATTTGAGCGTCTTTTTAAATGATATTGGACCCTCATTGAACACATCAGTATGTGTCTGTTTCCACAAAACTCTCCATGACAGGGCTCACCAACAGGTGCCCATAGCCCGCCGAGCTCAAGGGAGTAGCCCACAGGACGTTAAAAAATATATTTATATCATGTAATAACCATCTGATTATGTTTGACTTTGTGATTATTTTTGGTTACACCATTGATTAGTGTGAAAACTCTACAATGAGTAGAGTATTTGAACGGAATATCATTGATCATCCATTATACATCGTGATTTCAGAAGTGTGTATTGAACCGATGGAGTTGGAGTTGACGCCTGGTCTATGATATGTAATATTTACACTAGAAAATGTGCATCGAAAACACTTGTTCTCACCAGCCACACCCAGTGGTCAGGTGGAAACCTGCAGCCCACCTCAGCTCACAGCCGGTGTCAAACACTCGCTGCACTCTTAAACGCCATATAAACTCCACACCTGGAAGCTAAAAACTACCCACTTCCTTTGTAAGTCCGTACTAGCTGGCATCCACGGTCCTGTTTGAAAACTTGGTTGTTAGTAAATACGCAGAGAATGTAACCAATGCAAACATGCGTGTGTGTCTTGTTTGCACTTTGAAAAATGGTAGATTGTACAACCTCATTCCTGTGGCAAGTAGGCCTCCAGATTCACCATGGCAACCACCCAACTTCATTTCCCGCTTGACATTATTCACGTCATTTGACAAATTGAACATGCAAATTCTTCACATATTTTCATCTCCGATGTAAGGATGATCATGTGACATCCCTGATGAACAGTAGACTCTTCATCTGGATTGAATTCCAATCACAGATTGACAGATGAGCTCCTTCTTCCACTGATGAGAATCAGTTATTCAGACAAAAGACAGATCATCACGTGCATTACATCCAGCTTCTGTCCACGTCGCCAATGAGCTCTCCTGATGAGGAAAATTCGTTCACGTTCCCAGAGCACTGGTTTGCACATGTTGCTGAAAAATGGTTTTACAGTACAGGACGGATTTTTTTTTGTAAAGAACGGTATGTTATTACATAAGAGGCCACAGAGGATAATAGGATTTGCACTGAATTTGCCTGCTGTTGCTCTGTGTTCAGCAGGGACGTCTTCGGTGAAGGACACTGAGCTGCTCCGTAAGCCAGGATAAGAGTGAAGAAGACCAAGCTGGTGCGAATTGGAGATCTTACGTAACCCAGCGGTGAGAATAAAAGTGCACTTCAAGGTCGTGTCAGACAGCCTTTTAGTGGGTGAATGGAAAAGTCAAGGGTCTGCTGCTCCCAATCGATCACTGCAGATGGACGTTCATGACTCATTCCTCTGCATATTGTTAGTTCATATGAACAAATCATGAGCAGAAGTAAAATGGAAAGATGACAAAAAAGTTACATGGCAAACTTAAATTTCAGAAACTGTAAGACTGAAAAAAGGTGGGTCCAGATTTCACTCTCATGTCTCCATGAAACCAGGGGTGGGGCATTTCTTGATCAGTCATGGGCATCCAAACCAAGAAAAAAAAAGAAGTGAAAACAGAGAACAAAAAATATTAACCAACAAAACAATGACCTTCATGACCAGTTCATGACTTCGACGCTACTCACAAAACAAAAACATGATGCCTGTAGTAAATAAGGACATCAAACTGTGTTCATACATAGTCAAGAATGACCAGTGAAATATTTATTAAACCTTTTTAAAACACAAACTCTTACCTAGTGCCGCAGAAAGTTCATTTTAGAAGAAAGAATGAAGGGCAACACTCGCATGTGATATATTCTGAAATCCAGCCCATATTCACTGTTTTGTCAGGCTATTCACAAAGTTTTAAGGCAGAGAGCAAGAGGTAATGAAGGTCAGTGAGGCAGGCACTATTGGTGAGTGGACACTGAAAATCAAATATTTTCCTAGTCCAAAATGTTGGTCGCAATTTGAGTGAACGGACGAGAGGATAGGAGACAAGCCTTCAGTCCCCGCAGTAAAACAATAAAGCGCTTAAGCCTTTCCAAGAAGGTTGATCCTGAAAAATGTCAGCAATCACTACTGTCGATGGCGCCGTAGAGGGAGTACATTAAGCAGCTTTGTAGCCTCACACCAAATTCAGTCGACACCGATTGAGTCTGAGCATTTTCTGTTTTGTCTCTGAGCAAGATTAGGAATCAATAGCTACCTATTCATTGCTGAGTCAATTAATATTGAACGCATTATTTTTATTTTTATTTTTTTTACATGCTGACACCTGAAAGCAGGAGAACCTTAATCCTACTGGTGAGCAACTCCACCATCTTTGGCTTGATCTCCTGGCTTGGAACCCTGCTTTCTCTGTGACCATGTTTGTCCCCGATAAGAAAAAATGGGGAACAAAGAAATATGTGCTGCATTTTCTCCTGTTACACACCTGTAAGCTCTCAGTGGAAAAACTGCCGTGATTGATGGTCATGTTATTTAGACTTATCAGGAGAGTTGTGTTCATATTCATTCAGTCGGTCTTTACAGTTTGATGAGGTTGTTGAGGAACACATCATTACAACATTGGTCTGTGGTACAATAGGGCTGTGTTTAGGCAGGTATCTCACTCCAAAAACTCAAATCTATTTTCAGTCAAAGCATGTCATCCTAACTGAATTAAGATAAAGTCACATTATAAAGTAAACAACGTTTCTGCAAAATGGAGGGAATTATTGCGGAATTATTGGGACTATGCAATTTTAAATTTAGTAAAAAGTAAAAGTACCATGAAATGAGTTAAACAAAAAATCTGCCAATAGAACAAGTGAAAAAAAAAACCCATAAAATTTCTTATTTTAAGCTTTTGCTATGATGTACATCCCGATGAAGGAGTGGTGATGCAATGCACCCCAATATATTAAGATACAATGAGTACAGCGATATCTTGCAATATTTGTCCAAAAGAGACATTTTTTTTCTGACGGAAAAAAAAAAATCACACAGTACAGAAAATCAATTTTATGTTAGACCATAAATTTTGCCTTTCCACCAGAGTAACAGCTCCCTTAATATGGCAATATTTGAGCCTACCAATATTTTCTTATACCCCTACATGTTCCAGAATGTGTCAACGAACAACAATAATAAGCAATAATAACAATACAATTTGAGAATCCTAAAATGCATTTAAATCAATTATTTGGACACAAACTCGTCCCTTACTGATGACTATGCAACAACCCGACAGAGATGGTGAGACCAGCTCAGACTGTCTGCATTTAACACTAATAAAAAAACACAATTACTTTCTCCATTTCAACATGAGAGGGAAATGGGAGGGTGTAATGTTCTGAGAGAAAGATGGCAGCCACCTAATCTAATATCAGCATGTTCACTCCAATGCCTGTTGTCATACAAATCCGATTGGACTTCCGACTCACAGTAAATATATTTTAAATCCCTGTGTAAAGGAGCCGCTACCTTTCTTGTTTTCCTTTAATTGAATTACATCAGAACTAGAGTTCATTCAGTGTAGTTCATCACAGAGCCGTAACTCAACAAGTCACTACAAGAAATATATCATATAATAATAATAATGATAATAATAAAGAATTATTTATGAAGCACTTTTTCAGATCAGAGAAGGGAACATTTCCGATTCCTGTGTCTTTGTGTGCACTGCATCAGCGAGGATCTCTGAGAGTTTGCATCGCTTCATTACAGAGAGATTAATGTAGCTCGCTCTCACCTAACAGCCCTGACTCCTGACTTCTTCCCATCCATCCAATTACTTACACGGCCTTGAAAGATCAGAGCGTGCTGGGGGTGGATTACACAGGAGTGAGGGAAGCGAGGCGGCGGCTGCAGAGCTGAGAGTGATCAAACTTCAAAGCTCAGGAGCAACACGTGTGTGGTCTTGTGCAGACACGGAGAAAGATGATTGGCGGCTTGGGGTTCATCTGTTTAACATGACTCTGCACACTTCAGCCAGAGAGAGTGACCTACATGTGAAGATATAACTATGGTTTAGTTCAGTACTAGGAGAACATAGAAGGTTTGATTCCAGCAGTGAGTTACCCTGTTTTGGTGCAAACCTGTTTTTTGTTCTGAGTAAGTTTGACCTTCATCTGTGTGTCTCCGTGTCCCCCAAATGTTCCACAGAGGACGGGCATTTTCAACAGTGCAATATGTGCAGCCGCTAAAATGAAATGATTCACTTCCAAATATAGCTAATGATCTCATTCTGCAGGTCAAAGCAGACATAAACATAAACAGCTCTTTTCAGCAGCGACAAGAAGTATGACACAGAATCGCCTCAAATTCCACAATTTCCCAGGGTAGCAAATTCACTTGTGAGTGGAATGCAAAACTCCATACTTGGAAACCAGTGCTTACATTTGAGTGTAACTTATTAAATAAATGATGTTGCAAGCTGTTGTTGAGCACACGTGTGAGACATTTTGGAGAAGTTGTCGACACACTCGGTGTGGTTCTTGGGCGGATGCAACCAAATGCTTCAAGAGAAAGTTGAGAGAAAGTGCAGATTCAGAGGCTGCAGGAAGAGAACGCAACACAAGACGGCAGGTAAATGATTTAAGAAACCTCCATGGGCTTGGCTTCAATGATATTTTCACCTTTTCTGTAGCCAGAATCTTCTGGTTATTAACATCTGAGCATTGAATTCAGTGGAACCTTTTTCTTAGGATAAAAATGAGGAAGTCAATATTGTTACAATGCTTTTTGTGCCATGTCCCATGTGTAAACACTTTCATGATTTTTTTAAATAATCTTTAAAATCTTAATGATATATATTAACACAATATATTTTAGCAATTGTATTCAATGGTCATGTGATTAAATAAAAAAATACTGTTTAAGGCTTAAAGCTTTCAGACATCCCACGCATCCTACTGTATGCTAATGATATATATATATATATATATATATATATATATATATATATATATACATATATATATATATATATATATATATTTTTTTTTTTTTTTTTTTTTCAGGAAAAGAGACTTTTCTGTCTCTTCTCCTGAAAAGAGACTGAGCAAATTCAGATATTTCTTTGGAAATATTTCTCTCTAAAATTTAACAGACCATGGAGATGTTAATGTGTGGACTAGAATAATTTACCAAATTTTTTCAGTTGGTTGACAAAACAAAGGAAGTGTTGTATCAAGATGGTTTGGAGAGAAAAGTAGCCGTTGCAAGACTTGTTGCAATCCAGATGTCACCAGTTCCTGTTTCTATTTTCCTCCACAGGGTGTGTGGAGTCAATGCAGCTGCGCACGTGAAGAGTTATGAAAAAGGCGGACCACACGTGCAACACTCAGAAGGCCCAAACAAAGGACAATGAATCTCAACCAAGAAGCACAAATAAGGTTCTTCATCAGGAGCGCCATGTGACATCTCATCATCGCAGCATGTCAGCTGACTTTTGTAGACGTAGCTCCACCTCCGTCATTACTGTGAGGAAGAGGATGAAAGAACCACAGCCTCCTCCCCGTCGAGCCTCCCTTGTCAACAATCTGCTCACGTCCCATCCCACCTCCAAGCGCTACTCCTGCCCTCCCATTGGGATCTGTCACGCGCTATCATCATCTTCATCCTCATCCTCTTCTTCCTGTTCCTCCCCTCCTCCTGTGCAGACATGTACAATCACCGGCCACGACCCACTGGGATGGAAGTTGCGACCCAAGTCCAGTTGTCCACGGTCCAACAGGCTCTCTCTGCAGATCCCACTTCCAGTCCCCGATCAGGCATCAACCAGATGCATGGCCACCTCACAGTCAGAGCCATTGACCCAACCCAAACCACTGCGCCGTTACAACTCTGACTCCTCTGCTCTTCTCAGGTGTACAGCGATGCCTCTGCCGGTGAAAACAGTTGATGAATTTCACCAGGTGGGTCTTCGCCCTGTTGCTCGCCTCAATCACTACGATGATGTTTTCAGCAGCAAAAAGGAAGATGAGAATCCAGGCATCGCAGTGAGAGCTAAGGTTGCTAAAGTACCACCTCAGGTTCCATACAAATCTCCAATGGCAAGACATATCGCTCAGTTGATGGCCGATGCACATCGGCAGGATCTCTACAGTTGTGTGAAGAAGATGAACCTGAAACCAGACCAGTCAAAGAAGAAAGTCTGACAGCCAATTCTTAATCCACCATTTCTGCTATACAGCCTGTTGCAGCAGCTTGAATAAAGACATGAATAGTGTGACCCATGTAGGTTCCCGAGTCCAGTTCAATCTTATTATTTTGCTTCTTACACAGTGTGGTGTGAAAGAAATTTCAATAGATATTTTTTTGGAATTATTTTATAATAAATGTCACACTTTTCTTGCCTCTTTCCTTTCACAACATGAAAATTTGAAGTCACAAGTTAAAGAACGTGTCGCAACTTCTGCAATTTTATCCTTATTTATTCTTTCTCAAACCTCATGAATCCTTCTATTGTGAAACTTAGATTTCATCCCCCTGAGGCTACCGTTGCGCTACTTTCCTTTGTTGTTGAGACTAAAATGAAATACAAATATGTTTCATTCGCAGCCTACACTATTCATTCTTTCTCACTTTTGTCACTGTAGTCTATGAAATCAGTACCACCAAGGTCCGTTGTAGGTAAATAATTTTCTCGGCTACCAACCATTTCCGCTGACGACTGATGATATCTGAAACATTTACCTACATTAATTTACAGACAACAAATGGCAGAACCCATCTTTTGCTCACGTTAATATCTGGGATAAAATAATACACCAAAATGTAAATATAAAAAAAAAAAAAAATCAGAAGTTTGTTCATCGTGCTTTGCTTTTCTGGTGATGTCACTATTCAGTGAAAAACTATTTACAACACGATTTGTAACAAACAAATAAAGTATATCCACATTAAAGTGCATGCGAATACATTACCTATGTTCTTAGATAAGGCATGTGAAGTGTTTTGAATGTGTTTGGATGAATGTAGAGCTTGACATTAATAGATTTGCAAAATGTCAGTGAACAGTCACTGGGAAACTCTGAATGCTTTACTTACGTATGTATTTTACCCCAGACATGAACGGCAGGCTGCAACAGATGGGTTGCGCTGTTTCCTGTCTGTAAATTGAAATGGTAAATGTACCAGACGCCATCAGTCTTCAGCAGAAATAACCCGTAACCCGCCTTGGGAAAATTTCAGTAGCTGAGGAAGTAATTCTCTCTCATACCAGCGCTAGCTCTAGCTCTAATACTTCAGCTAGTCGGCTCTTACTGACTGATGGAACTCCCATCGTGTATATAGCAGTGTCACTCGGCGGACAGGGATCTAAATGTATTGTGAGTGTGTGCGTGTGTGCAGTGGCTAAATGAATGCAAGAGACTTGAGAGCCCTCTGTAATGACCAAGACTGCGCTGAGAGCGATATGAGGATGAATCCAAGCAGAGAGAGGAGAGAGAAATGACACAATGTGCAAATTAGAAATAAATGCAAAGGTCATTCAGCTGATTTAATTAAAGAACAAGTTAAGGAGCAATTTCATTAGAAATCTTATGTCACTGCGGTTTTAGTGTTGTACAATGTTAAATAAAGTAAAGTAATATAAAATTGATGCAGTCTTCTGGGCGGGAGGTGAATGATTTAAATGCTGCTTCAATGTTTCAGAATCTCACCAATATCTGACTCAAATAACCAGTGCACCACATTGACTGTGACAAAAAATAATTTGTTTTGTTATTTGTCCAGTAGGTAGCTAATGCATGTACAAATACACTGAATGCTACATGATCATACATCAATATGCACGTCTGAACTGAGAAAGCATTTGGTATTTATTCTAATTTCAAGATCGTTGTTGAGATGGTTAAGAGGAAAAACAATATTTTATGAAGAAGCACAACTGAGATGTGGTCCTATGCACACAGGTTCAACTGGTACACACATTTATTTTTGTTTTGAGCCTGGCAGATACACAGATTGTCAATATAACAGCAGCATAATTGGATTGTTGGGAATAGTAGCTGCAATGTTGTGACAGTCACAGAAAATAAAACCAGAAAGGTTCATGCTGTTTTCATGATGTTGTGGTTCACTCACTTCCATAACAATTGAAAAAATAGAAATGTGTATCTGCTTTAGGTGACTGTTGGTTGTTTACAAAATAGACGCCACTAGATGCCAAGAAACATTATTATTATTTACATGCAATGAGGAGCATCAGTGACCTCTAAGACAAACTCAGTTGCTATTCTTATTTTGGTAAATTTTCCCTCATGATATTTGGGGAATAAGAGCACTTCCTAGTTCTTATTCATTGTCTTTCAGTGTTGCCATACAACCCACCTTGTTCAGGGTTAGGGTCAGTAGCAATTGGCGCAGATTTCCTGGACTTTCCCGACTACCTGCTCTCTTTCTGTCTTCATGAATATGTGTGTGTGTCTGTGTGAAAGATCTTAATTACAAAACAAATCACATTCTATTGATTATATAGATCTGGTCTATAATTCCCAAACAAACAGAATGTCTTTGACCGGACCCAAACATTTCCATCTCCCTATAAGAAAAAGAAAACGTGTGGTAGAAAGGCTTCACTGAGACACAGAAAACCCTCAGACTCAGCACCTCCTGTGTTTAGATATCTGGCAGCCTCAGGGAAACGTCTTCTGTATTATCTTTCAAGGGAAGTTTTCCCTCAATCTCAAAAAGCCCTGAGCTCACAATGCCCAAAAAACTGCATTTATGTTTTTCAGTATAAGCAAAATACAGGGTGTTTGAAAGCTAACAATCTAAGTAGGTTGACAGTCATCTGAGGTGTTGCCTAAGCAGAGAAGTTTTGAAACTTACAGGGCCCTGCCCTCTAGTGACAGGAGCAAAGGATTATCTCATAGTCTAGACACATTACAGCTTTCGCCAGTTTTCTTCCTGATATGTACGGACAGAATATTCCGAGCCAACATGTTCAAAATCAGGCCTAGATGTAGACATAACAATCTCTGTGGTTTGAAATGAACAGGTTTCACTGCTACCGAATAGGAAATTGCTTTAGTTCAAACTCAAAAATCATTCACAAAATAAAACATGGTGGATTGCGCCAGGTTATTTTGAGCACAATACCTGTGATGTCAAGTGAAAATAATCAACATCACCAGAAAACTCACTGAAACCGTCCATTTTCAATTTTGGATATGTGCTTGTGTTGTACTGAAAGAGCTTCAATTGAGACATGCAGAGGTTACATACTATATTCCAAACAACAAAACCCTGGTAAATGGTGTAAAGAAGGGTGAAAGACCTACTCAATTGAATGCCATAAACGTTCTGAAGAATGACTTCCTGGACTGGGGCACACTTACATAATCATCAGCAAGGGAGAGGAAACGTATAGCAAACTATATGAACAACATTTGATGCCACATAGAAAGAAGTGAGAGAAGAAAATAAATGATTTCCTAGATTCACCTGCTGAACTATAGTGTTTATTTATAATGGTGTACGAAGAAGGTCAAGTATATAAGTGCGACAGGAAGCTGTCAACACCATCGAGCGTCGTCCTTGTCCTTCACGCACAACTGAACATGCTTGAATAAAAAAATTAATGGAACTGCAAAGACGCTCACCTTTATCACCACTGGCATTTCCTCGACTATTAAACTGTGCATGGCAATGACTGAAAGAGATAATTACAAATGGCCAAATGGTCAAGTTTAATGCAACGGCTGGGTCGGACGACTGCAGCCCTTATTTACACTGGCAGCCACATTAGATAACACCGGATTATGAATGTAATGGAGACACTTTTATGATCAAAAATGTGTTTTACTCCCTCACAGTTACAGGCCTTGCACTATTCAGACTTGCACATCAATAATTACTCTTCTTATTTATTTATTTTTTAATACACTGGTTCTCTACTCCTGAACATCGACTAGCTGACAGCAATCGTACATCACATCGATTTCTTATTTGCTGTGTCAGAAACACTCAAACAACAAAGCCTGGCTGCTGTTTGGAGCGGTTCGGTGGTTTAACAAGTCCTGTTTTAGTATGTGAGCCAAAACTGGCTGATCAATAGTGTATCAGAAAAAAAGGGGTATGCATGGTTGTATTTCTTTGAGGTCCTGTATTGGGACTACTGCTACAGTAAAAATCAAGCTTTAAACCCCACATTAACACGAAAACGGACATTAAATAGCACATAATGGAACGCGTGTGGAAAGCAGGGCAGGGGGATCTGACCTGACTGAAATCCATTTCCGATGCGCACTTATTTTCCTCATTCTTCACAACAAAAATACAGATGTTTGGGAGCAAGTATTCCTGAACACAAGATGGAAGACCCAGTAAAAACCTCAGCAACAACAACTGAGCAGGTGTTTTGCAACCCTATACCATCCAACGTGGACAAGGCCTGACTTTCACAGCACGTAGACAGGAAAGACGTCTCCACCACAACGTGAAAAGGAATCAGGGACAGCGTGCTTGCGATTCCCTCCGAGAGCAACATTTCCCCCACTCTGCTGAACTGCTCCTTCAGCTGAAACAGCATTAGCGCCAACTCTGCAGTAGATTGTGGATCGTTCGCTGTGGGACGCCAAACCAAGAAAGTTGAACTCACACAGGAAGGACGAGTCCTTCACATCAGCTACTGCCATGTTGATCAGCAAAGAAGTGAAGGCAGGGGAGGGGCAGCTCATTCAGGCCTACAGGATGTTAGGAATATAAGGGGATTAAAATTTCATGTCACAGTTATCATGACCATAATTATCAAGGTTATCATTAATATTGCTGTATTTATGCAATGTGCTCATATGTTCCAAAAAAGTGCTTTAAATCACTGATTGTTCAGGAACCTTTTTCAAAACATATAAAAGTTTTGTAACAATAACAATAATATGCAGGTGTTCAGAACAACAAACAAATCAAGTAAAGCCCGCATATAATCTTTTCCCTACTTCAAAATAAAGTACAGCTGGGTTTGCAAATAAAATATAAATTTAAGATTAACAATAAACATATTTGGAGTGCAGGTGGTTTGTGTCACTTGTTAGGTTTCCGTCCGAATGCTTCGTTGTTGTTGGTTTTTTTTAAGCAAATTTAGTGAAAATGCTCAAAAATAACAAAAGAAAAAACATTTGTTTCAGTGCGCCATGAGATGATATGAACAAGCGTCTAACACAAAATAACACATCCTGCGGGCATTTCTTTCCCCGATTCTGAAAAAGCGCTCCATAAAACCAAGGAGAAATTCACGGATCCATGTGAATCGTTTCCAGTGGAAATGATCTATAATGATGTAGTTCCTATGACAGAACCGTGAAGGCACTGTAATGCTCTAGCAACAAGGAGATAGCATGGCGCAAACATGCAAACAAATTGGTCGGCGGAGTTTACAGCTTTTATATCACAAGTGATAAGAGAGTGTCCGGGGCCCCGTGGTCACCTGCTTCGTGCTCTTGAATTTCAACACCAAGCTCATGTTTGATTATGGTAATATTAAAGAAAAATAGTAAGTATTAAACTGGTGTTTATGGCTGAAGAGAGAGGAGAGTGTGTGCTGCTCACATGTCCGAAGCACATCTGTCTCATCGTTGGCTGCTTATAATGACAGTAGTGGTTTTGTGTTAATATTGACAATAACCAGAACAAAGCCTGTTTTCATGGCAAATAGTCATCATTATTTTTAAACAATATGCAGACAAATTCATATCATTCAAGCGGGAAAACTTTTTTGCAAATTACCCTTTTTTCAAATTTCATAACATTTTCATTTATGCTTATTTTGGCAATATGTGAAAATTTGAATAAAATAGGTGGATGAAAACCCCCTTACTGTCGAGGACAAAGCAGCAACTCCCACAACCAGAAGCAGTGGGTCTGATGCTGAGTTGTGGATCATGTTTATCACCAAGAACAGCATGAATGAAGAATGGATGACTCCAGAAAGATATAAAACAAAGTTGTATAAAAAATAAGTCGCAGACGGGAGGTGACGATCACCAATTCACAAATGTTCACGAGACTCTTATGTGTTTGTCTCATTCATAACAAGCAGACAAATCCATACAAAATCATTTTACTTTACAGAGCAGCAACAGCTTAGGCGATTCATTTTTTTCCTTCCTAACTGTCATAATGAGGGCAAAGCTGTTTCCAAATGACAATTGTCTGACACCGCACATACACAAGTAGAAACAGAATGAAAACCAGAGTGAGCCAGTTCAACAGACACGAACAGACTTTCTCGCGATTCATCTCTTCCTCAGTATCTCTGGCTCAACGCTCTTGAGCCTTCACCCTGAGGCAATGCTGAAAAGGGATTCACAATTCAGTTATGGAACAAATCAATCCAATAATAAATAAAATGAAACAGCCTAGAACAAGCAGATCAAATAAATCAGGGTGTATATATTTGCCCAGTTTTTCTCCAGAGATATTTAATGGTCCCCATTTAAAGCATGATGATGATAACTACCTGTTCTTGTTTCCACTAATGGCCAGACCTGAGCAGAGGCCTGAATCTGAACCACCA
Organism: Synchiropus splendidus; assembly: GCF_027744825.2. Classification (NCBI taxonomy): domain Eukaryota; kingdom Metazoa; phylum Chordata; class Actinopteri; order Syngnathiformes; family Callionymidae; genus Synchiropus; species Synchiropus splendidus. The sequence continues at coordinate 29,577,343 of NC_071334.1, forward strand.
TTTCTCACCATCATGTTTTTCAAAAAAAGAGCCATTATGATAATATTACAGTCATAAGCAAAAAAAAATGAGAGGAGGTGAAATGGAGAAGAAATGGCTGTAAAATCACAACAGCAGGGCATGATGCAACTACAAAGAGTCTGTTTGGGGGTGAAATAAGCCCTGATCTCCAGTAGCATGGCCTTGTGATTCTTCCCCTGTCATCATTTGTAGCCACAGTGGGCAGCCACAATTGCCGCCATCATTATTCACCCCCCTCATCATCTGATCCCTCGGTGCCCTTTTGTTGGCTTGAAATATTGAAATGAGTCCAGGAATAACTGTTGACAAAGACTTATCTGCACCAATCACCTCTGCGTACGCTTTGCGACTCTGTATCTCTGAGGCGACAGACATATCGTCCAAGAGAGACAGGCTTGCGCAGAAAAGAAAGGCTCTCATTAAAAATCCCTGCTCCATGGAAGTCTGCAGAGGACCGAGGAAGATAAGCTACTGCTTTCATACAAAGTCTGGATTTTAATTTTTCTTTCATTAGCCAACACAAAAAGGCTTCAGAGGGTGTTTGAAAAAAGTGGTAACTCACCCGTATGTTGTCAAAAGATGACTTCGTGGTGACGTCATACAGGAGAAGAAGAGCTGGAATGAGGAAATAAGTGACACTTTAAAATCCATTCACGCTTTTGACACAGAAAAGAAGTTTCACAGAAAAAGTATGACCAATCAAAGAAATGGGGGACACCACTTCAGACTAGTCAAAAATATCAAGAGTATCGAGTATCATACTGAAACACGCCATACGACCCTTCTCACCCTGGTCATGGACTGTTTCTTCCTCTTCCCTCTGGCAGGAGGCTACGGTCCATCCAGACCAGAACCTCCCGTCACAGGAGCAGCTTCTTCCCCTCGGACGTCAGACTGTCGAATTCGTGAACAGCCTTTTCTATGTTATTTTATTTTATTTTATTGAGCACTTTATTCCAAAGTTTATTACTAGTTGGTGGGATCCCCACTGACCATGGCAATAAATTTGATTCTGATTCTGATTCATATCCAGATAAGATTCTCATTTGCCATTGTATCTTCAGGCATCTGCAACCAACTCTCGATCAATTCCCTCCTGGCTACCGACATCAATTTCGCAATTTAAGTATTTTTACAACCCTACTTCTTATGACTAAATGAGTACATAAAAACATATTACCATGACTGTGATGAGCTTGTGTCGACTGTGGTCAATTTTAATAAGGCCTTTGTGTTGGCAATTAGTTGGTTGCATTGCGTTCCACGGTGGGAGGAGGTGTGTGTGTTCACGTTGAGACTGTACAACAATGCAATGGCAATACATTGATCGCCACCCATATGAAGGGGCATTACCACAATATGTCAGTGACTGCAACCGAGACAGAGAGGGCGCAACTGTCGTCACCGCGGCATTCAAGCAGCTCTCAACAGCAGAATCCCACTGGGCTAAAGCTAGTGGTGAGCAGGGCTGCAAACTCTCACAGAGTCAGCATTACATTGTGCAAATGAGGCTTCGCCGACGCTCAGACTTCTCTTGGTTAACTGTGGCAACAGTCTTGACAACAATCCCAAGGGGAAGAAGAAAAACAAAACAATGGCGGACGGGCACAGCTGGTGAGAGTGGCCGACGGCTCATCAAACCCAATCAGCCTCGAACACCATCTTGGGCAATTGCAAGTTCATTTTTTGTCCCACCAGAATCAGATCACCAGTGGAGACAAGCTAATTACCTCCATAACATCCCCTCAACTCCTCAACCTCATCCTCCACGATGACTTGACTCACATGACTTACACAAAGCTCATTTGTCTTCGCGCCCCTACAGCTCCCTTCTGAAAACATAGATGGAATATTGCCTTTCATTGAATGCAGCATTCACTGTTTATACGCTAGGAAACCCGCACAGGAGTTCTTCATATCATGGATGGTAATTACAGTGTAGTCAACGAAAGTGAAACATAATCAGAGAGGATGAGCTCATGTCATCCTGCTCCGATCCAGTCAGGCGTGGCCAAGTGCAGATGAAGTTAGAAAACTGCAAAGGAACTCAAGTTGAGACTCTCAGAGGCAACGACACTGGTACTGTCATACATTGATGGAGATGAACACGGGAACAATTTCAATGACTTTCACATTTATTGTGATTTGTACGGCAACAGCAAGAAGAACAGCCATGCCATTGTGTTGTGACTGGTTCAAGTGCTTCAGTGACATCTTGTAAGGATGTGGACATAAGCAACAGATTTGACTATCATCTGAAATTTTTGGACATTTTTAATGGGGAAAACATGCATTAGCAATGTTCCAAACAGAGTTGACACTGAACCCAAACACTTTCTGTAAGGCTGCAGCGCGAACCACGGCTGAACTGTGTTGACAATATTTTGGAGGTCACATGCATAGAATACCAACTGAAACATGGCACACATACAAACCCAGAAAACTGTGTTAAGCTAAGTGTAAAAGTAAGGGCTATAATTGTAATCTCTCTATAGTTCTTGACCAGTCAATCTTACACATGTCATGATTCTGCTTTTATTTTGTCACGTGAGTCCTGTTTTGCTTTCACCCTGTTCCTGTGGCACACGGCTGGAGCCAATCAACCCCTGATCACCCGAGTACAAGAGGACCTGGACTCCAGCAACGTGTGCCAAATCGACTCCTTTGTTCCCTGTAGTAAATTGGCTCTCCTGGTTTGTTCTCTCGTTCTGTGCGCTAGCTAGCTCATTTTGATTACTTTGTCTTAAACCCTGGTGCCTGAATTAGTGTTTTGTTTCTTCCTGTTTCCGCGTGTTTCCTGGTTTCTTTTGTGACTATCTCTGTTCATTGTGCGTTTGTCTCTCTGTTTCCAGATTTGAGTTTGTTTGTTTCTCCCGTTTCGGTGATGCTTTCTGTTGGACTCTTTATTCATGTTTATGGACTTCTGCCAGTTTGGACATTCAGACTTTGCTCTGTTTCTCCCGGTTCGGTGACGCTTTCTGTTGTGATTTTCTTGTTAATGATTAAAATATTGTTTTTGACTCGGTCCTGCCTCCTGTGACTTTCACCACTGCACTTGGGTCCCACGCCACGTCTTGACCCGTAACAACACACTCATTAAAAGTAGGGCATTTCTGCTTCTTATTATTAACCAAAATGAGGCTGAAAACTTTCTCAAAATGACTTTCACCTTCAATCGCGACCGAATAGACATCTGCACACTCACATCCCAAGCCATATTCATGGCAGGTCTTTCCCCGAGCTGCAATACAGAATAGAAAAGTACAGACTGTAAATCCTGAGGAAGCTGGAATGAGGTGTGATGGAGCGACGCGAACCATAAAGAGCATTGCAATCCATCATGTCTGGGATTTTAATCTATGTCGATAATCACCAGCTGACATCGGCTGCACTCCAAACAAGCAGCACATGCAGCAGTATTTGCATCTGGGTGCCAAAAGGCTAAGAATTCCATGACATTTTGAGAAGGCGACTTCAGAAATTATGAATTGACTTAAACAAAAAGACTTCACAAACAACAACAACACTCCTGTGATTTGAAACATCAAAAATGTAAACATGAACATGGAAGCTCAAGGGTAAAAACACTGATATAAACAGCGGCTTCTGTCTTTACGATGAAAAGATGCTTTGAAATACTTTGTCTATAGGTGCAATCGGTGAAAAAATGTGCAAAACATTTTCAGATTATTTAAACCATGAAAAAATACAGATAAAGATTATGCAAACAGTGGCACAGAACATTTTCAGAACAAGGAAAGCAGCTGCTAATTAAAAATAAAACAGTCATTTGAGGTACTGTTAAATGGGCTTTAAGGGGTTCGCTCAAATATATAACGCCCCTTCAAAGTAAAATTTTGTCGCCCCATCAAACAGTTAGTTTTTGTATTGTACATAGACAAACAGTGGTATAGGAATTTTAGGTGCCGACTTCCCAGAGATACATAGACAGAAAGATTTGTTATATCCACCATGGAGGTTATGTGGGTGTTGTTTATCTGTCTGTCTGTAGTTTGTGTGTCTCTCTCTGAGTTAAATACCTCAAAAACAGATGCATGAATATCATTTTGTGTCAGTTTTCAAAAAGAGATCTATAAAAATGATGCCACTTCTGCCGTCCACACAGGCCTGCTGAAACGATTGAAGAGGATGTAGTACAAATGCCAGAAATGTAGTAGGGCTCTAATGCTCTAGCAACAAATAAAAACATGGAAGGGCACATGAATCTTCTGTGATAACACTAGTTCATTTGCATAACAAATGAAATGTGTTATGAGACGCTGGTGTTTACTGATGAAAAATTGGGCTTTTACCACGAGTCAACACTGATCTACTGTGAATGGACAGAGACACCAGAGAGTGTTTTTTGGCCGCTCTGGTCACCTGCGTCGTGATCCATTGACACCACAAAATTAAATTTCAAGATTGCAGTCAGAGAAAATGAATGTTCATGTGAAATATTAGTCTTGCGTTTGTGACTGGCTTTTCTGTTGCATATGTGCCTCTTTCAGCACATCTGCGTTAAAAGTGACTGTTTGCTGCTTATTCTAATGGAGTGGCTGAACATATAGATGTTGGCAATAAGAAGAACAGTTGTTACAGAATATAACTTAATCTGTAGTGCGTCTGCACTGTAGAACTGGTGACTTGCAGGGAGAGAGTCGAGCCAGACGGGGCATAATGTCATAGTTTTCAAATTTATTGGCTCTGGACCCACTTAACCGGTTCTAGGAAAACAACTGAAAATGCATGAAGATCCATGTGTACTGAAAAAGCCAATCTGACACAGAATTTGTGCGGAGACAACTGCCTTTGTCTCCATGTGGACAGGGTCTGAAACTACAAAATTTTCAGAACACAGTCAGCATGGGGCAGGGAACCAATGATTATATTTTGGAGGTGCCATGAATTCTGGAACCACAAATCTTTTAAAATGAGTCACTCTTTTGAGACTAGTGCTGATCACTCTTTACTAATTCCATGCACCATGTCTTGAGGTTGAGAACGCTACTCCAGCCAGCTGTGATATGTAAATGATATGTCAAAAGCTTAAGAAGTTTCTAATTACAGCGATGAAATAAATATCAAGCAACACTAGGTGAAATCCCAATATGGGTGCAAATGAGCAACTTGGGCTCTGAGACAGTTTTTCTCATTCAACAAAGAGGGCTATACTGTACATAGAAACTAAATTGTGAACCAACAGGTTGTGCTGCATCATTGTTCCACATCAAAAGTGTTGAAACTTTTATACCTTCATATCTGGTATGCTGTTCGTCTACTGCCACCAAAATGATACTGGCAACACGAAAAGCAATCACAGGGCCTGGCCTTCTACGACTCACCACTGCTACTACTCAGCTTTGCAGTGAACACAAAATGGACCGCTCACAGCCGAGACGCTATATCTATGGCTATAAATCAGGGAAAATGCCTGAGGTAGCACAGCTGTCTGTCTCACATCGGGCAAGTGACATATTACTTTTTTCACACAACAGTTTGGAGTAAAAATGTGCAGTAGGAGCTATGAAACAAAACACACACTTAGCCTGGCTGACAACCAAGTGACTGAAAACAATCTATAACTTGTACTACCATCTGCTTTTATTCCAAAAGTTCACTGATGTTGGGACAATTTCTATGTGGAGCGATATTTCTTTATTTCTTGAGAATAAAATAGACAGTATACATTCTTATATAGAATGGTTTTATTGCTTAAGTTGAACAGAAAAATGTTAACCACATAACTTCAGGCATAACAGTTCAAAAACTCTCAGTAAATTTGCAATGTATCATGGTGCGTCTGTATCTGTCATAAATCTGACTAATGAGTTTGGAGCAACATCCAGTCAATTTTTTAAATAGATCCTTCCTCAAGGGGAAAGCAAAAAAGGTGCGCAAGACCGGCAGAAAGATTTGCCCATTGTCTTTAGGATTGTGGACCCTGTCTCAGTCTGTCCTAGAGATGAACCAAGCGAAGTTCAGAGTCTATGCAGGAACTCACATATGGTCCAAAGCCATGAGGAACAGTAAGGGGCTCTGGCATCAGTGAGACAGTAGAAGTGCTGGTGTCCTGCCAAGACAAGCCAACATCCAGCTAGTATACCTGCTAGACATCTCTCTGGCCGGGGATTCTCAGCAACATTGCGGAAGTCTTCAAATATTCATTACCTTCTTGTTGTATAATAATCTTGTATAGTAATTTCGAGGTGCTGAACAGTGTCGATAATCTGGCTCATCTCAGGTGGAGATGATGGAGATGAGTCAGTCTACAGGAGGGAGCTGGGTCGGCTGGTGTCCTGGTGCGGCCACAAGAACCTGGAGCTCAATATCCATAAGACAGTGGAGATGATCATGGACTTCAGGAGAATCACTGCTCCTCCATTCCAACTCATGATGGCTTAGTCGCCAATTCCACTGTGGACTCCTTCAACAACTACGAAAACTACGACTGCCGAAGAAAATGTTGGTGGAGTTCTACACAGCCATCATCCACTCCATCCTCACCTCCTCTATCACCGTCTGGTACAACAGCGCCACCTCCAGGGACAAGAGCAGACTGCAGCGCATCATACGTTCTGCTGAGAAGGTGATCGGTTGCAGCCTGCCACCTCTTCAGGACCTGTATGTCTCCAGGACCCAGAGACGTGCAGGTCGGATCAGAGAGGACCCTTCTCATCCTGGACATGGACTGTTTGTTCCTCTTCCCTCTGGCAGGAGGCTACGGTCCATCCAGACCAGAACCTCCCTTCACAGGGACAGCTTCTTCCCCTCAGCCGTCTGACTGATCAACTTGTGATCAGCCCTCGTTGTTTGTGGGTTATTTATTTATTTGTTACTTCCATTATTATTATTATTATTATTATGTTTTAATTAATAATTGCACATTATTCCAAAGCACTTTCCTAGTTAGAGGGATCCTTCTCACTGACCATGGCAATAAAGCCGATTCTGAATTACACCAATAAATTTGGACGAAGAAAGAATTAGATATATTCACTTCCTTCTACGCAATTTATTTTCCTGGTAACATGCTAACCATAAATAAACGGATTCAATGCTTATTTTACAGTTAATAAACAGTAATTATGGTGTTATTTAGCGTGAACATTCCAGGGTAAGACATCAACAAGCTTAACAAGATTACATAATGACTATATGCCACTAATACACACATGAATAAGTTGTTTACTTGAAGCAATATACGTTTCCTAATCTGAAGTGTGCGACAATTTCCCCAATAGGGAATATGAAGCTTGGAAAACTTACATCAGCAGTGATGGCTTACAATGTTGTAAGATGCACTGTGGGACATGAGTGGAATGTTTGTAGGAGCCGCCGAAGCACCGTATCTGGTTCAGGAGAACGGCAATAGTTGCTGCAAACCAATCGTCTGCTCAGAGCTTTTCCGGCTGCGTCTGTATCTGTGTCATAAATCTGACTAATGAGTTTATCCCCTCAGGCAGATTGACACACCAAAAGTTACTCGAAGGCAAAATGGGAACAACTGCCAGCAGCATCCTGCTCCTCCATCACCGTCATTAGTAACTCCAGCAGCAGTGCCTGAAATAGCGCTCAAAACAAAAACACAATGACTATTTTTAGATGAAGGCGGAAGGGGAGACTATGTGAGAAAGATCTAGATACACTAGTCGTGGTAATGCTGTCAGAACTCCAAACACAAACTATTGAATACAATAACAATAACTTTCACATCACATGATCAACTACCGATCTCATCTTACTGTTCCAATCCATCAGCTCCTTCACACAGTTTGTCCTTCATCTTCCTCTTCCACAGAAAAAAAGAAAAGTACCATCAACAACTTCCTATGTATTAAAATAGTAATTGGTCTTATTTTTGGACCAGTACGTCAATTGTTGCTATTTTTCCCTCCCCATCTTTCCTCGCAGCCCACACACTCGCTCAACTCTTGATCATCCTTTTCTTTGCTCACGTCTAACTTGCAGTCTCAGATGCGATATGTCACAACTGCTTATTGAGGCCTGCAGTCACTCATTACTGCTGAAGAGGTGACCCTGGGACACAGAGCTGAGGGAATAGTAAATGCCACAGACATAACGGATTCAAGACATTTCAAACCACCACTGTCGTGATTCGATCAGAAATTAAAAGAAACAGCTTAGGGACCACTTTGATGTGACTTTTGACAGCATTTTAAAATTTGTTTCTCATGAAGGTTTTATTTACTGGAAACATTTTTACAAGAAACCTGTCAGTGATGAGTAGAAGAATGAGCATATAAATGTATCAATGGTTGACATGGTGTTCAAATATTTATCATTTGAAATCACAACATGAGATCGAACAATGAAAAATCATTCTCATTAGCAAAGAAATCAAGTCCATTAAAAACCTCTTAACTTGGAACAAGCCATTAAACATATTCATAATTAATAGGTTGATTATAAATGCCGGTAATATTCCACAATTTGGCCATCGCAAATGACCTTTTTAAAATATTTAAAAGTCAATTTTGTCTATCCACGAGACTGTTAAACTTTTGAGACAGCACCTTTGCCCTCATTAAAGTTTGAACTCCATTTCTCATCGGAAGGAAAACCAACTATGTTCTGCGCCACTGAAACACAGGGACAGAAGCCGCAGCAAATGAACGGAGCCTCTATTCAGTTCTACATTAGAGTGATGCAGACTGAAGTGCCAAATATATTAATACTCAGCAGTATTTAAATTAAACAGGTGGGTGTTCCACTGCGACTTGACCTCCTTGCCAGTTATCGCTGCGAAGCTCCTGGGAATGAGGAGGAGGAATGGAGCCATTTGAGCAGCCAGAACGCCTCGTCAGGAGACACAGAGCAGCTTTTGGAAACAGATCAGTCACTATCTGGGGAGATTGTCGGTGTGAAGGATCTATTTTTCTTTTGTACTAGCCAATTATGAGGTGTCAAGTATATGCTGACTGAATCTCTTTTGAACTATAATAATGTCATATTTAATGAGAGAACTGTATAGCGGTAAAACTAACAATAACAAATCATGTCAAACAGCGATAATAACAATAATTTTTCACATCCTTCATGCAAGATGAGAGAATGCATATTCTCTTTTTCTTTAGAGCCCTTAAAACTCTTGTAGTCTCTGTCTTCTGGAGTGTTAAAACCACTTCTCACTCTTCACTACTTTGGCTCCAGTTGCACTTGAAAGCCCTTTTGTTCCGATTTATCTTCTTACTCGCTCCTTCTTTTGGATATTTGCAATTTTTTTCCTCTACTTTGCTTCACTGCACATATTTCTTTTGGTTACATAAATGTCTGGCTCAACATTTTTAGGGTTAATTGAAAGCTAGCCAGGTGTGTAATTATGGGGGAAACTTCTCAACACATTATTATTTACCTCGTGTTTTTCTATTTAAAAAAAAAGCCTGTTTCACTCCCCACTGAGGAAAAGACAAACTGTCATGGCCGCTGCGGGATAGTGATTCGGACATGTTTGAGGGGAATTTCAGGACTCAGCTGGAACTCTGGGCTTTTGCACGGAAGCGCAACAAGATTCATTAGCTCGGCTGCTGCTTCCTGTTTTCTCATTAAGCTCTAAATGACTGTGGACACGGGGGATGAAGGAAAAAATAATAAACAAAAAGTGCCACTTGGACACAGAGACAACAGATATCATCATACACACACGCAAATAGCAGAAGACATCAAATGTCCCCATCAACTTATAAGTGACAGCTTCTAAGCCATCGAGTTTGGGTTACGCTGTTCCTTTTCAGTTCAGCATTGTCATGCTAAACCAGAATAGAAGGTCGAGACATTTTTGCAGGACAGTGGGGGTCAAACCAGCAGATGAAACCCAAATCTCAGAAGATGACTCCTCTTCCCACTGCATCATTTAATGGCATACAAATACATTATTGGCATGATCTTGTTCATGAGTGAGCTCAAATCTTGAACTATGTTTAGCAATCAGACTGGCATCCACATGTGTGGCCAATACTTCACTTGACTATTTCCACAATACCAGAACCTCGGCTAGAAAGAGAAAAAAGCCTGTTGGTTCAAATGATCTGAAAAGCCTATTGGCAGGGAGGATCTCCAATTTCTCAGAGTACATTCTAAGATGTCAGTGACTCAAATAAACTCAACAGAAATTATTGCTAAAAACTAAAGAAGAAAAACAGACCGTTTTCAGACCCAGTAGTACCAAAAATGGTAAAATGGCTCTTACTTACATAGCGCATTCCATCCTTATCCAGCAACCAACTTCACTAAGTCACCCATTCACACACTGACGGCAGTCGGCTGTGACGCGCCATCTGACCCTTCAGGAGCAAACCAGGGTTAAGTGCGGAGCAGGGACTAACGGGCCACCTCTCTGTCACGGACCACACGACCATCTGAGCTACCAATCTTTTTACCACCTTGATTCCCAATGTGACAAATGATACCAAAGTCTTGCAGAACTCTTTAGTCAACGGCTGTGTGACCAGACCAGTACAATTCTGAAGAGTGGAAATGCAAAGTGTACAATGAAAGTTCATCGGGGGAGTCGTTGCCAACAGCATCCCAAGTTTCTCCCCAGTGCATCAGCAGGACAGCGAGCCCTCCACATGCGTATTTTGACACCCCACAATGAGACATCAAGGTAAACCCTGTAACGGGACAGGAAAGTCCCCGGCTTTTTTAACTCCATGGACCGGTTTCATGATAAAATTCTCACAGACTGGCTTTGAAGGTGTGTGGTGGATAAGGAGATTCAATCACAATGACATGGCTGGCTTGGAGACGAATATAATAATACACGTAGTTTACTAGTATCATTATATTTGCAATAAACTACATATTCACATCTTCACATATATCGCGCCAACCAACCATGACAGGGTTACTGTGGTAAAATACTAGACCAAAAATTAAAGTTATGGCAAAGTGAATTGATAGTGAATGTTTCCCAAAATGATCTGCAGCGCTGTCTATCAATCACATCAACACAGCTCTGTGCTGGTTCCAGCAAATGTTGGTTGTAGCTCACAAACCACGACATAATCATTTGTTGTGTTTAGTTACTTTGTGTTTAGTTTGTGTCTCATTGTATTTCGGATTTTTACAGAATGAGAAGGAAGTTGAGTACCAAGTAGCAAGTACCTGTCCACGTCCCGGAGGTTGGGGAACTTGCTGCTAAGGATGTACATCGCGCTCAGCAAAAATGTATAGTTTAATTCAGTGTGTTTAATTCAGCACCAAGAGTGTTAATTAAAGCACCAGCTTCTTGTTAGTTCCATCTGTTCACATTGAATTAATGCCCTGTAAAGTGATGGCAGACAAGTGAGACACTTGGTATCGTGGCAGGTTCTAGTTCTTAAATTAGCCACATGATCAGTGTTCAAAAAGAAAACTACAATTTCTCTGCCATAACCACAAATGAGGTAAGCAGCAGTGAAACTCTTGCAAGTTTCAATCTTTGGGCCTGAGGAAAAATCAATAGCCTTATATGACAGCTCGGCACAGGCTGCATCCACTCCCTTGTTTCGCACTGTCAGAACCATGTTTTTTCATTTTAAAAATAGGACAGCACCGAGAAGAACTCACCACTAACAGGGTACATTGTTAAAGACCAGCAATGGTCTTGTTCTATACAGTATCTCTGGAAACTGGCATTCAACATGTACATGTACTGCATACTCCCATGGACAAATGGACTTCATTTCATTAGTTACTGTCACAAGGTTTTGCTTAAATGAAAGCAGCATTAAAATAAAAAAAATAAAAAAATCAGAACTCGTACCTTTCAATAGCGAGCGCCCATGTTCTATTTCATATGCTGCTCAAGAGCTTTGGGGATTCAGTGAGTGAGTATGTGTGTGTTCCAGAACACCTGCTGTCTTTTCGGTTTGGCCTCAGGCACATTATTATCAGTACTCAGATGCTACACACATACACACACTCAGGAAATATCTCACTGAAGTCCCACCTCTCACTGAGCGAGAGGCAACCTCATTTTTCAACCCAGTGGTTAGCTTTTGTTTAAAGGTATGGACACACAAACACAGGCGCACAACTGGGAGAGCTGTTGCTGCAGGAGAGAATTCTCTTGTCACAAATGAAAACAGGAGGGAAAAAGCTAAGACACCTACCATGAGCATCGCGGTAGTAAGCATGAGTAACGCTGCGAAAACGCTCCTGTCCGGCCGTATCCCAAATCTAAAAACATGACAAACAGGTACTTAATTATTGAATAGTTATGGGACATATATAACAATGAGAATCTGCATTGTATTAGTTCAGCCAATTCCATCATATTTTCTGTTCTTACCTGCAGCTTGACTTTCACAGCATCAATGTCCATCACTTTATTCTGGAACATAAAGAAACATATGTAAATTGACACAGAAGTATTGTCTCTTAAAAAAAAAACAACAAACCCAAAAACATCTTACTAAATCTAAACAAACGTACGTAGTACGAAAACAAATGTACAAAAGTGCACGATTAAAAAAACACAAAAAAAAAACTTCTACATGAACACCACACAAAACATCAGCCATTAAATGACCCTTATATTTGTTTATTTATTTTACTTAAAGGTGATTTACTTATTTGAATATATATATATGTGTATATATACGAAACAGTGAACAGTGAGCCATAGCTTCAATTAGAAGATTAAGACAACAAGAGGTTTTTAATATAATTACAACGGACAACTAACCAGACCCAGAGGAAACAAACAGCAGAAGAGAAGGATTTCAATGTCAGCCCATTTCAAATTGTGTTCTTCAATTTGTGAATACACAAATTGAAGAACACAATTGGTTTGTGTCACACGTTGTCCTGACAACACATTGATATCGAAAAAGGCTAGTTTAATTAGTCATCTATTGAACTGCAAGTCTGGTTTTCGATTCTCAAGGACCTTCATTTACGATGCCAACAAAATTGACACAAAAACACAATTCTTGAATCATGCACCTTATTGTACTGATTTGAATGAATGTCGTGTGACATCAGCTCCTGGAGGAGTATGCCTACTCTCGCTACTTTTACTCTAGTTTTAAATTTTGTTTATCATTACTGCTAAAAAATAGAAATAGAAGCCCAAACTTCCTGATCCGCAAAAACCTCCTCCTGCTCCTCCCGGGGGATCCCGAGGCGTTCCCAGGCCAGACCGGAGACATAATCTCTCCAGCAAGTCCTGGGTCTTCCCCGGGGTCTCCTCCCGGTAGGACATGCCCGGAACACCTCCCCAGGGAGGCGTCCAGGGGGCATCCGGATCAGATGCCCGAGCCACCTCAGCTGGTTCCTCTGGATGTGGAGGAGCAGCGGCTCCACCCCGAGCTCCTCCCGGATGACCGAACTCCTCACCCTATCTCTAAGGGTGCGCCCAGCCACCCTGCGGAGGAAACTCATCTCAGCCGCTTGTATCTGCGATCTCATCCTTTTGGTTATTACCCAAAGCTCGTGACCATAGGTTAGGGTGGGAACGTAGATCGATCTGTAAATCGAGAGCTTCGTCTTGAGACCCTCTTCACCACGACGGTCCGATACAGCGACCGCATCACTGCTGCCGCTGCACCAACCCGTCTATCAATCTCACGCTCCCCTTTTCCCTCACTCGAGAACAAGACCCCGAGATACTTAAACTCCACCACTTGGGGCAAGAACTCTCCACCGACTCGGAGAGAGCAAACCACCTTATTCTGGTGGAGAATCATGGCCTCAGACTTGGAGGTGCTTCCCAAATCAATTATTTGATAAGTTTGTTTCTACTGTGGGTACTACACCCTGTAGTTTGAACCAGAACATCAGTTTTATCACTATTTGGCAGGTTCTTCTACTTGTTCCAGTGGTATATTTATTAAAAAAAAGAAAAAAAACATTACTTAGCATCTGGAAGACAGAAGGAGGAGACCACAGCTAAAACCCAAATTTGAATAGATTACTGCAGCACGAGTCGCCTTTCAAGAAATCGAGTCTGAGAAAGACTTCTGAGAAATCAATAAAATCCTTTTCTCAGCAATCAGAATAATCTACTTCACTGATTCGTCTGGGAACAGCGCGCCTTGACAGGACTTCAACCTCCCTCAAGTGCCTCATTACCATGTAAAGAGCAAAGATTACAGCAGTGCTGATGGCAGAAGTGCCAAGTGAAATCCAGCATCAAACAATGCCCATTTAACCCCCTCATTTACGAGCACTCTCTTTGTCTCCCAAAAAGTTTTTGCTGAATTCCGTCTGATGTGTCTTTTGTCCTGCCTGCCGTTGTTGTCGAGTCCTGATGTTAGATGCTTACATTGACATCCCATTACACTGCCCACGTTTGTAATCAGCAAAAGCCGTCACCATGGTAACAGCTGTGGCAATCATGTGAGCTGTCAAGGACTGGGATAAGAGTTGGACTTTGTGGAGACACGTCAGTCGAACGAACAAGGACAACATTGAAAGTGCAGACTTCAGATGAAGAGTATGAAATGAAGATGCACTCGCCCTAAACCAACAATTACATTTGAGTGTAGTGACCTTGCTTTATGTCAATTTGCTAAGTTCTGTCTGCTGAAGCTGTCATCAGTCAGCAATCTCTTTCTCTTTAGTTGGAAATTTTAGGCAACAAATGGTTTCAAGGAAGAGGTGGGTATTTAAATGAATTCTGATACAAACCCTGCAGTAGGAGGAGCAAGGTCGATAAAAGTGTGTAACAATACTTGGCTGAAAACACAACGCCACTCAACAGCAACAGAATAAGACAAGGAACACTACCTCTAAAAAAGAAAAGCACGGGGTGCCAGGTATAGCTCACATGAATATTGAGTACACACAGTGACTCTTTTATGGTTTAAAGCCTTCTCATTCTGTTGTACACAGGCCAACAAGCTGCAGGTAGTTAACCTTGACTCATTTTTGATGAAGGTAAAAACAACTGCTGTTGTGCTGAGAACAGAAACAAAAGATGAGCATCACGGCGAGAACTACAGATGGAGGACAACAATAGCGACAAGCCACTGAGTCGCTAGAGAAATTCAAGTGAGACATTGCCCAAAAAAGCTATTGCAAATGAGCATCCATAAACATCACCATCTTCCCAAATTGTTATGCTGCAGATAAACAGAGACATTTTATGGGTATCAGACTATAATGTGTGTGCATTCAAAGTCCTTGAACTCTGATGAATGCCATAAACAACCTAAACTTGAAGGCATGGCCCAGGATGACTTCAGAGAATATATTTTCATACAGAACAGAAACAGCTGAAAACCTGATGGCACAGTCACTTGCCACTTGGCAGAAGGGCTGAATGATTAGGATTGAAATTTGAATTGCAACTGCAATTTTTGACAATGTTGTGAATCAGCAACAGGGTTTTATACATTATTCACTAAACACAAGCAATATATCATTCTATGCTATAACCTACACGAAATGTGATACAGTCAACGCATGAACACTTCACCCTGTAAACCAGGCCTAATATCACGATGACATGAGTTGACTTGACGCACACATTGATATGAATAGCATATCTTGATTTAACCATCCTCCTGTAAAAAGAAAAAAAACTTAAATCACTGTATAATATAGACTTCCAGACTTGGAAACATGGAGTATTATGATCATAACCTTTAAATTGACGTGAATAAATACAAACCCAAACCAGGAAAACTCAAGATTTCCAGAGAATTGGGTTTTCAGGTTTTCTACGAGCTCGCTTCAGCTCTGTGGTGAGTTGTTGTTGCTTTTCAAATCGCAGCCTTTGCAATTTGAAAATCACATTCTATTACAGTGTGATGACGACCTACTTGTATTAGGTATTGATTAGTCATTGGTATTCATCATTTTAACTGGCTTCTAAGAGTATAGAACAAACTAGGCAAACTGGATCGCTACTGACGCGAAGATAACAAAAACAACATTACAACTGAGACTGTTCCACCATCTGAGGTTTTTTTCATGCCATTTATTTTATGGTTCTTCAATATGATATGAGAAGGAAGCCATGATCTCCAGTACTACGCAAGTGAAAGACTTTCATGAAACCCTCTCCTTTTTTCCTGGAACCTGCTAGTGGAAGCATGGTGTTGACAACATGTATTTCCGTGGCTTTTATCATCGACACATTGTTACACGATAAATACTACATTTTGAGCTGAAACAGAACAAATTTAATTTGACTGACAACATGAACCCCCTTGTTCAGTTGGGTATTTTGGCGCGCTTGTAGTGTAACACGAAACATCCTGAAGACGTGGCTCAGTCTGAAGTCAGGGGGTTAGGCATGTTTTCCAAAACCATTCACCTTCACCGACTTCAACAACATTGAACTAGGCAAAAAGCAAGTGAGGCAGAAAACCTCTTACAAACGGTGTTGTACGCACCAATATCATGAAAAATGTAATGAGGTGACCTAAACCTGAAGAGACAGGCTGTGCTGTCAGCACAATAGTGAAGGCTTTTCCAATATTATCATGCGTTTCCTGTTTATTTGCAGTAAGTATGACAAACTGGAGGTGAAAATCCCTATATTACACAAGGTCGTCTTGGACAAGCATGGCTGAGCTTGTTTTGCTGGCAGGATTTGCACAACGTTGCGTCTTCTCCTGGTGAAACCTGAAGGGGTCACATTCTGCTTGTAATAAAAGCGTCTAATCCCAGATTTGTCACCCTCAGCTACCTCCCTTTCTCACACACTTCTCCGCATATCTGCCTTGCAAATATTACTATTCTTCCTTTAAAACCCGATCCTCTTGGTGTTCCACCCTTGAGCCTGACCTATGGGCACCTGCCAATCAACATCCTCGACAATGAGATACTTTGAACACCTTTATTTACCCCCCTCTTTTCAGCCTTAAATTCAATACATCCTATCTTGTCAGGCTCAAACAGACGATTCCCTGTGAAGTCTTGCATGACGGTGCTTATTAAAAAGCAGTCAATCCCTGGGAATTACTGCAACAGACTGACCCACAGAGACCTGCTACACTTTTGCCCACTGTCACAATACGTGGCCAACCGTATCCAATCCAACTGTCTTCCTTCAACTCTTCTTAAAAGTTTTTGACCCCAGAAGAGCCTCAGCAATAAGGCTAGCAAAGACTGCAAAGGGGGACAACCCTAACATACTGCCATCTTAGGGTTGACTTTACTATCGTATTTGACTATCATCAACTATCACATTAGTTGGGAATGGGTTCATTATGACTGAGGCTCAATGGACCACCACAAAATGGTACATCTAAGGATACATCAAAGGACACACATCTTTCAAGCGATTAAAATTGAAATATACATTTTCATACCTTTCCTAGTCATATTCTATTGTATTCACAACACTACAACCAGCCATGTTTGTCCATCCACATGTTGTATGCTGACTACTCAACTTGGTCAACCCAAATATTCATTTGTTGCAGTCCTACTGCGTTATAGTCAACACTGACTTTAATCACAACACAGTTGTTTTTGTTCAGTTGCCTTGGACTTAACAATAGGTACACAATGGGACTGTGTAACTATGTAACTTCAGATACTGCTTTTGGTACAGTTCCAGAAAATACTGCCAACAGTGAGACTTTAGAACGAACCAGGACATGTATCGGTAACATTGTGTTGGGCAGTATATATATAAAACAGTATATCAATGCATAAAACCAGGAGGGAGTGCAGCTGACTCTCCTTCAGGCTTTGAAAAACAAAAAAATACTGCAGTAAATAATGTAAACCAGATTTAAAAGTGTCCCTGTAAAGCCCTAAAATCCCCCGATAATAGCATTATCTGAACAAAATCCTATTAGAAACTTTCCTTCACAAATCTCATCCTACTTTCAAATTTCTACCAGAGCCCCATGCACACGCCTCTTCGTACACTACAGTGAGTATTCTAGAGTAAGAATCAGCTTTATTGCCATGGTCATTATGGATCCCACCAACTAGGAAAGTGCTTTGGAATAACATGCAGTCAAAAACATAATAATAATCCCAAAAATAAATAAAATGGGCTGATCACATATTCATCAATCTGACGGCCGAGGGGAAGTTGCCGGGACGGGAGGTTCTGGTCTGGATTGACAGCAGGCTCCTGCCAGAGGAGAGAGGGTCCAAGAACAGTCCAAGACCATGGTGAGAGGGGTAGGCAGCCTGCAACCAATCACGTTCTCATGCACAATGCGCTGCAGTCTGCTCTTGTCCCTGGTGGTGGCCCTGCTGACCAGATGGTGATAGAGGAGGTGAGGATGGACTGGATGATGGCCGTGTAGAACTCCACCAGCAACTTCGTCGGCAGTCGTAGTTTTCATAGCTGCCTCAAGAAGAACATTCTCTGCTGGGCCTTCCTGATGAGGGACCTGATGGTCAGCTCTCATTTGAGCTCCTTGGTGACGGTGGCTCCCAGGAAGCAGGAGGACAGTGTTGTATTTCAGTTCCACGTATTTATGACCGTATAAAATTGATTTCACTTCCAAGCCCCTCATCCACTCTGACCCCAGTCTTGTAGGCAGCCATGGTTTGACTTGTCTGATTATAACAGTGCAGAGATGTCAGATGGAACAAGCAGAGGACGTGATGACAGCAGGAAGGATAGAGCTTTCAAAAATAAATTGAAGAAAGCAAAGATCAGGCTGGACAGAGGAGGGAAATTGGCCTTGGGAAATGCTTAAGTCAGTCTGTGCAGTCGTGTGGTTCATTGTTCTCCAGCCCTGTGACATTCTCTTGTTAGTTAGTGTGAGCTGAGGCTTGTGTTAGTCCATGACTCTACAATGGCCTCACACAACACAATATCTTTAAATGCTTCACTGTTCTGTACCCACACAGGTTTCTATTCAGCATTTCAGATTTGAGTTCATCAAGGTTCTTAAGATCTACTGAGAATAGACAAACCTCACAGCCAGCATTGAAGCTTGAATTTTGGACTGTATGCTGTGTCCTTGAACAGTCATCCTCTTAGAAATGAGCGTCATTTGATTTTTAATGACTTGTGTTTGATTTGGAAGCTGCTGGAGATAAGACAGTGAACCTCTCATTTTAAAATAAAATTGAATTAGAAAATACCTATTTTTGCCTTTCTCGGAGCGGAACCATCTGAGATGGCCTCCGCCACTTTGTCACCAATTCTTTCTACATGCTGTTTGCCATCCCTCTGATCTACATTTAAATTATCATTCATTCGTATGAATTAGCAACATTAATTTCAGAGTCAAGTGGTAAAAGACAATCTATCAGATCAACACAAACCATAGGCAGAATCACATGACGGGGGTGAGATTAGCAGATTGCTGTCGTAGTACTTCTGTAGAAAATAGCCGCAAAGATGAAACTATTTTCAGCTGCTTGTTGACGTGCTTGGCAGCTTCACGGTTTCCAATACACACTTGTTTCTTTCTCCTTCCCAAGTCTTGCTTACTCTTGAAGCCGACATGCTTTTTCATGTCAGTATGTGAGGCTTCTGTGATAATGTGAATAAAAAAATGTGCTTTTGAGGCCGTGTTGAATCACTTCACTTGTCACCAATTCAATAATTCCATCAGGAGTGACCAAAAACCCAATTTCCTGCAATGTGATCCTTTGATTTTAAGGATAGTAACTCAAAGAACCTTACATCCGGATATGAACATCTTCAAGATAATAATAAACAAATAACTTTGTCTAAGATGCAGCTTAATATTCAATTTATGTTAAGAACCGCAGGACAGAAACAGTTCACAGATGCCCGGCACATTCAACTAACATTTTTCTTGATTTAATTTAAGTCATGGAAGAAAGGAACACTCAGTCTCTTGAGCTTTTCAAATGTAACTTAATTTACTACCACTCTGTTTAGTAAGAAAATATTGGTGAAAATATTTAGATATTAAAAAAATCAAGAAGGGGAGAACACTACAGTGCAAAAGCAGTTAATATTACTGATGCTTTTATTAAATTGAATCTCATTCAGACATTTTCTTGTAAAAAATTGCTATTTACAAACTGCATCTTTTTCTTTTATTATTTCAACTACTCTTGAGACAGTTACATCTTAATCACTCAATCCATACTGACGTCATTACAGCTATTGATTTCATTTTCCTAATACACAGGCGCACAGACAGAGAAGCCCACCCCATGTTGGGGGAAAAAAAAAAAACGAACGGAAGTTCAGATAAAGATGATCTGTATTATGTAACCGAGAAATGCAACGCTACTTTTAAGAGGGCGGTGGAGTACATCCTCCTGTATTATGAAGCCTGCATGTCATTTCTTTGTATATATTCAGAACATTCCTAAATACAAAGGAATCGACAGACCACCACCCAAATCAATTCAATTTTTACCTTGTGCCAGACGTGTTTCAGTCAAGTCCATACTGGAGTGAGTCGGTTTACAAACAAACAGCCCTGATGCATGACCTCTGCTACTCCACGATTAGCCATGTAAGGATCTACAGAGGACGATCAAGGGTGAACTAAAGCAGCTGAGAAGAAATGCTTTCTGAAAGCATGAAAAAACATTGAAGTGCGTATGACATTTACGAAGCCATCATTTCTAAAACTCCAGAGAAGCCCTGCAATATGAAAACTTCTCCCTCGGATTGATAGGATACGCGTGATTTATGAGTAAACAGAGTCTGAGGTCTATACCTTTCTTGAAATGCCAGCAGCAATGAAAGTTGAAATTACTTGTTGGAAGGAAAAACAGAGGCGGGATTTACTGAGGGCTTTTTAAATATTCACTAGTCTCTGTGGCAAATAGCAGGTTTCCCCAAAAGCTTCACATCATTCACACGGAGCCGCGACACATGAACAGCTGTTGGCTTCTCTTTGAATGAATTTTTTTTTTTGTTTTTCAATTTGGGTTTGTTCCCTCTTTTGAAGTCTTTGCTAAATATATCACATAGACGTTTAGTGCTACTAGCTCACAGCATATTTCCTCTCCTGCTGCTATGATGCTGATGACCAGTGATGGGTACTGTCACGGCTGATTTACAGTCACTCTACGGGCCGGGTTTACAGTCAGACAACAGATGTAGCCATCACCATTTCAATCCTGTTATCGATTGAGTCCTCAGGGTCCTCGCTCATGGCTCTGGCATCCATCCAACTTAGTCATTCTACTGAGTGAAGGTTCTTTCGGGCTATAATGACATGAAAAGAGAAAATCATTCTGACACCACTCATTCATTGGGCACTTACAGTTCGAAACAGGCAAGCATAGTTTAGACTCAAAGAAGGAACTGCCGCACTGATTTTATTTACTGTATTGAATGTTCATTTATGAAAGGAAACAATTAACTGATGCCCATTAAATAAGATTTCAAACGGCACAAAAAGAGACACCCCAGATGAAGACAGTGGCAACAGTGTCTTTTACTGCCAACACTCTGAGAGGTCATTTGAAGGACACAGGTTTGAGGACAGCAAAAATGAAGTCTCAATATTGATATTGAATTATCGATTTAAAAATGTAATTTTATTTATTTAAATGAATTCTCATTCAACGTGAGCACATGAAGCCAGATGGTGGTGATCATGAGCCAAAATCTTTGTTTTGTAATTTCTTTCTCTCTTTATTTCTAATAGGTGCAGGCCCATGAACTTTAAGCAGAAAAACCATGTCAAATGTATTCACTTTTTTTGCTGCAATTTCACCAATTGTGCTTGCTGCTTGCGACTACTTCTGCTTCCATGCACTCAATTTTATCTTTGTTTTGTGAAAACAGAATGAAAACAGTTTTTTTCTTTCTGATTATGTCATTGTTGACTTGATGTTCGTGTCCCTTTCAATATAGTGAAGGAACATTGAGAACAAATCAACCAGTGGTAAGTGGTCGTCAAACAAGAGTGTAGAGGCAATGGTAAACCAACATAAGCAACATTCTGATAGTCCATTCCAGATGTACAATTCTAGTGACTAGCATGGAGAATTTGAGATGACACATCATAGGGATGCTCCGAATGCAGCATGCAGCAACTACTCTGTCAAAAAGACAACACACGTCGCAGTTTGGTGAGTCTCTTGAGACTCTGCTATGTCTGTGAAATATTCACATACTGGCCGCTTGTAGTGGGACTCCGAGACAGAGAGCACTGCACTTATGAAAGTTTCCACTCCGGACAGTGCCTGACAAAATCTGCTCCTGAGAAAAGCCATCTAGCTCAGTGAAATTAACGATTATTTCTTGGGCAATTCGCTTAGCCTTCCGAATGTCACGCTCGGACCGGCAGGTGTTGCTAAGTGTCAGCTGCACTAACAGCCTGCTGCTGAGGAACCAGCGGTCTCACTTTCATGAGTTCAGAAACTCCCCATGCCCCGTCAAGTGCTGTTGCTTTAAATGGCGTATTTAATTCACCATTTACTCACAGCATTTTCCCGTGCATGTGCTGCCGGATGCAAACTTAGATGAGTGAAAAAACCTTCACAGCAGACATGCTGTTGCCGACTGAGCAGCGAGTCGGAAGGAGTGGACGCATCACAACCAGGTGGGCTTCATCAGAGCGCCTGCTGTCACACGTGATCAGTGGCTGTGATCGGCATTGACGGGTAGTGATCGGCATTCACAGATCACGCTGAAAGCGGCCGATCATGACTGGTGAACGATCCCTACACCATCGTGTGACCACCAGTTCTTCATTGCAACAATTCAAGATAAACCGACACTGAAAACTGCAGAGAAACTCAGGATAGCCACTTAACAAGCAAAACACTACAGACTTTGTTTTGCATAAACTCCACCAAAGAATATGTCACTCATGAAGAAGTGTCCTGGAAATTAACACATTTTGTTCATGTATTACTGCCCCAGTAAATCAAAGCAGATGCTTCAAGAAAAATACAGCTGTGATGTGATTCTCACAAATAAGATCATTCAGCAGATCAAATAAGATTTTCCCACAGTTTAATACCGGCTTCCTCTAAAATGTGTTCTAATTATGCCTCTGACACACACCCACAGAAGAACACAAACAAAACAGCTCGCGGAGAATTGTGTACCGCTAAATCTTCACACACTGGCTCTGAACAATTTCTTGGACTTGGCTTCCCACACTGCCTCTGCATGTGTATGTTGAAATAATGTGTCCTGGCTCGGGGAGTGGCACTTCTTTTTAACAATTGGTACACAATAAAAACAGTTAAATGTAAACACAATACATTAAATACATTTACAATGTGTGTTTACTGTATGCGAGCAAGTGGGTGAGTGTGTGCTTTTTTGGGGGTGAGGGAAACTGTATCAAAAGTATCTACTTTATATTGAATTTATGTGCATTTATAGTTCATTTTTCTTTTTGTAAGTCATGAATAGAATGTATGAATAACTCCTCACACAGGTCGAACAAGGGTCATGAAATTGCTGCTTTGATAAAACAATGCCAACAGTGAGACAATTGCAAAGCAAAATAGAATCCATGAGGTTCCTGTCACGCAGTCATCATTAAACATTCATACACAAATATCAACATTTGGCTAAATGACCAGCAGCAGACTGAAAACAGAATGTCTATTTTGACAATTCTCTGTATTTGCAGTAGGCCTGCACCGAAATAAAATTTTCATCGATGACGGTCGGAACCGGGTCTTAAAGTGTGATTGGCAGGTTGTTCATTCAAAAGCATTGTGCTTGTGTTGAACCACTCCTGTTTGGTCAGCGGCCATTCGGGCATCGCACCGGGAAGTCTGCGCTATCACTGCTGAAAGTGGAGGATTGTGTTGCCAGATATTTCTCAGCGGTTCGAAAATGGTGGAGTGGTTTGCCAGTATTTCATTAGTGGTCTCGCATAGTTCATTTCTCAAAAAGCGAAAAATATCGTTCAGACTGCGCTGCACGGCGTTTGATCGCGTCACACACCACTATTTGGCTTCAGTGACTCTTAACCACGGAAGCCGACTGTTGCCTTTTTTTCCACTATTTGGCCGAATATGTCCCGAATTTCACAAAGCATCTCACTCTGTGCAATTGTCGACAGACTCTTACAAGAGAGTACTTTTCACTATTGACAGTGGTCGGCAGCATTCAAAGGAATAGCAGATGCATCAGAGGAGCTGGTATCTGTAGTGACCAGCAAGGGGCAGGAACAGAGATCACATTCTCTATCAAGCCCTACTGTTGCAACATGACTGTTGAAGGGAGCGAGTGATCAGCAGTATATAGAGGCATTTATCTCAGATAATTTGTATCTCGTGATCACCGGATTTTGTGAATAAATCTCTATATACAATCAGTGAGTTGCGTGAGAACAAACCGCCATGGTCATACCTACATTTAGGTATGACTCCCACAGAGAGTTTATATACTGTAGCTCAGCCATATATGGTATTTTTTTGAGCAGAAGGCACTTGATCAGATGCTTAAAGTACAGAGACTTATTCTATATTCTGACTTGCAGACTGTGATTGACAACGTTGACAAACAGTTTTGAAGCCACAGAAGACATAGCGGTTACAGGTGGATGTATACAAAATGCTTTGCCAAAGATTTTCTGGGGATTAAAAAAAAAAAAGTCACATCCAAAAAAATACACGCATGCATGTCACTTCCAGGGCTCCGCATAGAGGCAAGCTTTCGACCGAAGAATATTTAAAGAAACCCCTTTCAGACGCACCCCATCATGAAATTACAGAGTTACACAAGCTCTGCTGTAAATGTTTTTAGCACCCGATTTTTAGTGTCTCAAGTTAACGGATGACTTCAGATGAGCTTCATAAGGCAACACATGGCTGTAGCGAGCCGGAACTCGCGCAGACAAGACACTCTGTAGGAGCAAGGAAGAAAGCCTGACATTTTGTGAACAGATGGGCATGTAAGTCAATAAATGACATAATTATAATCATAATTTATAAATGTAACAATACCTGCTAAATGTATAAATAAATGTGTAAATAAATAAATACAAACGTTGTAGTAAAAATAAATAAATGACAGATATACATTGATAGTATACAATGGCAGTATACTCCGAATATAAATACGAACTAGGAGCTACATAAATGTGCAACAGACTCATTTGAGATTAATGTCAATGATTAATATAGTCCACAATGGGCTACACCTCAGGAGAACCATATTCTATTCATGGCCCAATTTAGCTGGCTGCCATTAGATATGACTCTTAGCGCTTATCCCCAAAAGCATCATCGACACCAAGACGAAGAACTATGGCTGGCATTATAGTGAGAAATTGCACCACAATGAATGCAGAGTTTAGGTGTGATGAACCAAAACATCAGAAGAGACTCTTTCTCCAATGGATTTGACAGCCAACTTTGTGGTGACAGCTGTACGGATGTGCAGTCTCATGCAGGTGAGCAGGTCAGCACATGCTCCTGAGAGCATCCTTTCATGTGAAGAAACATTAGCTGCTTAGTGAAGCTTTTCAAAGATTAAAGTTTGTCCGCATCCAGCTGTGTCCGGAAGAAGTGTTTGCTTCCCTTCATAAACGCCTCATTTGCTGATAAAACAGATGAGCAGTTTAATTTCTAATGACCATCCTCATTACGTTAGAGAGAGCAAGATATGATGCTTATTTTTCTGAGACAAAAACAAAATGTGATGTGATTACAATGTGTCTCGACCAACACCATGCAAATAACTTACGACGATCAGTCTTACAGGAGGTAATCTCCTGCCACCACCACTGCTTTCATAGTTTTAGTGATGCTGCCCCACAGTATAGATGTTACTACATCTGTTGTTGAGACTACTCAAAAATAACTATCTACCCAGTTATTTTTGACTTGTCTGCTTTCCCAACAAATGAACCAATCCAGACTGATCTAAAAACCCGTATTTTATGATCATTGATTATGACATGAAAACAGGAATATCTATTTTGCTTTCAGAAGGAAGGAAGAGAGGCTATTCAGCTTACTTTGTTTCGGTAAATGAATGTCTATATATATATATATATATATATATATATATATATATATACACACATATCTATCTATCTATCTATCTATCTATCTATCTATTTATCTCTATATATCTATAGATATATAGATATATAGAGATAGATAGATAGATAGATAGATAGATAGATAGATAGATAGATTTTTTTTTTTGACAGGCACACTTTAATATATTTTCCAAGAACAAGCAGAAGAAGAAGTTGGGAACAAACATAAATACAAAGTGGACTTGGTGCCTCTCTAAAGGCTTTTACTTTTGCTCATTTTCAGCTTCTTGCTTTCATATTCAGGGTGTAGACTTGATCGGGAAATAGCTATATTGATAATATAATTGGAGGCCATCGAAGTCAGATCCAAGATCCAAGATTAACCCACAAATAAGCAGTGAGGATATAAGTTTTTTAAGGTGACACTGGGGCAAGTTTCCAAGCAAATGTTCAAGACGACTGTGTAAAATATCGGACTAACAGCAATCTGCCCTGAATGAAAACAATCTCATAAAAAAAAAAAAAAAAAAAAAATCACAAGTATTCATTAGATAAAAATTGTAGTTTTCGCTGCAACAAGCCATTTTCCCCTCGACAGCTGACGACCTCTGTCCTGGAACTGGGAAAAGATAGAAAGCCATCTGTCCGCCAAATGAGTTAAATCTGGCCAAGGCGCACATCCATCACAGTTGTCACGGTTACCGTGCGGCCATAACGACTGTCTCCCGGGAACCCAATCAACGCTAGAGGAATCATGTGACATAATGGGGCGAAAGGTGGAAACAAGGAGAACAACAGGTCTGACTTTGGAGGAGGAGATGAGTGCGGTCACTTGACCACTCAGATGGTCAGTGGTAGCAACACATCGAGTAGATACAGGGGATGTTTTGCAGGCCGAAGAGGTGAGTGAGGGTGCAGTGAAAGGCCAGAGCTGCTCCCAGCTGGGTTAGATAAACATACATGAGCCACTGCATGACGGGAGAGTGAATTTTGATTTAGAATAAACCAGTTGTGTTTGTTCTCCAGCTTTTTCATTCATATCATAGTGCACTCATATCTGGTTAATCTGTGGCCAAAACTCAGGAGACTAGCAGATGTTCAGACTGGAAAATATGAGCATGTTTTGCAAAATGAATTATGTCAACTTTATTTTCTTATGTAATGCAATTTGAAGCTCAAAGTGAATCAGTGTTACTATAGAAACAGATTAAGTTATGTGAACAACCTCTGCTGTGTTGTGAGGAAAAAAAAGTGAGATGTATTGTGAGTTTTAGATCCCATAAAGTAAGGGGTGGTCTTGAATTGGGTTCACAGCCGAACTGGTTTAAAATGTCAACGTCCCATCGTCGGGCTAAAAGGCTACTTCATGTTGCTACTGAGTCATGAGCAACAAGTTGATGACTTTTAGACGCAAACACAAACCCGAGAAGGACATGGTTCTGCGTGTTAAATCACGGGAACAAATACATAGCTTTCTGCTAGAGTAGTGCAAGTCAACACCAGGGCCAAATATCTCACCAGGGTTATGCCCCCAAAATACTTTTATATCCACACAGAAATTAAATGCTGCATTGAAAAAAGAAACCCTGAATGAGAGGTTTGTGCTGCACCAAAATCCTAGTTCAACAATTTAAAGCACTGAAGAAGCCACAAACACATGACCATTGACGCACAACGCAAGCGCATTCCCACGTCTACCAGTGTTTTCTTTTATCTTAATCTGGCAGAGCATTTGCGTCCATTGTTACCTTCAACCCCTTCCTCATTGTTGGAAGAGAATTGCCATGCAGACCTGTACAATGTTGCTATGACAACCGTGGTGGTCAACAATGACTCCCAAAGAAGAGAGTCGAGTCGAATGATCTGGTTTTGTGAGTAAAATCATTAAGGCGCCGACACGGTCTACTGTCTTCAGACAGGAAACTTGGATCAATTTGGGGAACATCTGGACTTTGAGGGTCCAGAGAAGGAGCTTAATTAGCATCTTCCCCTTAATGACTGCTGTCCAGCGAGGGCTGCACGTGCGTCACAGCGGGCACATTTGTCACAAATGGGACGCACAAATGCAGATGCACACGCGATGGGTTCCACGTGTGCACATGCATATCTAAGTCCTAATGGGAGAAAGGGGTTGAAAGAAGAAGCTATTTTAGATATGAGATAACAGTTACTGAGATAAAAATACACCACCGTAAAACACTGTGTTTTTCCCTTAATGGTATTTTCCTCTTTTAATTTTCTAAATGGTGTACTGTAAAAGTACAGCTTTTAAGTCACGTTGCGCCTTTTACTCTAAAATGCACCTCTTTGAGATCATCTTTGACACCTCCAATGGATGAAGTCTGGTTGTCTGATTCACGTTTATGATGTCTGACGAACACTTTAAATTTACTAAAATGTACATATAATTTTCAATTTAGAAGTAATTTCTTCATTATTAGCGATATGTATTACGATACCGTAGGTTTAGTAAGCTCATGTATTGTAATAATTTGTTAAGAAGCGACATCGCTTAAAGGAGAAAAATAAATCAGATTTTGACCATGAAAATAACTTTATTGCAATGATCTCAGTCCAGTACAAGACAATATATTAGTAAGTGCGATATTTCATCAAAACTATCAACACAATATTGCACAAGTATTATATGGATATTTTCTTACACCCCTAATCTCTCTCTAGTTTTGTGCAATAACCGGCTTTAAATAAATTAACAAATAAATAGCCAATGTTCTATTATTACTATTGTAACTATATTTTATCTCCATAGACCATTTTCTACATGTCTATAATGTATTGAATCTAACAAAAATATCTTGCACATACATAACACAATTTCATTTACTCAATCATTTTTTCTCTCCTTCCTACATGTTAAATATCACCATCTGAGCTTCCAAAATGCTGGCTGCCAAGGACAAAACACATGGGGAAGCAGGAGTAGCACCAATATCGCTCACTATTCCAGCACCTCAAAAGCAAAATAAAGTCTCATTTGCAATTCTAACAGATTCCACCCAGAAGGCAAAGCACAAGACAAGACCAAAACAGAGTTTGAAGTTTTCCCTCACGGTGGTTAAGTCTGAAGTATAAATAGAAAAAGAAAGGAGGGAGGGTGGCAAACTTGGGCTGCACTAAAAAGTGCTGACATTTCTTACTATGGCAATTATCAAAATGATCAGCTAACGTGGAAACAACGCAACACACCTGCAGCCGAAAAAGAGAATTAAGGTACTGTACATACATGGTAACTTGATTCTCATCCAGGTGTGCGGCGGATAGTAATCCTACACGAACAACAACTCTGTTCAGTCACTACAGCGTGAGAACCATTAAACATTAACTTCCCAGCTGAGACAGATCGGGACACGCTTCCAAATACAGATTCAACTGTCCATCCGCCTGCACTTTTAATAACCTTAAATGCACTTCTATAAGGTGCTACACTGTTTTCGACATGGGGACAATGTCTCCTCCGGGTGTGTTTTTCTAAACTGCTGTGTCAGCCTTTTCCTTTACAGCCATGACGCTTGGGGATAGAGGAGGGTAAAAGACTAAAACAGGTCAATGATTTTAATATGCTGCTGGGTCCCTAAGTGAACTGCTGTGCTTCCAGTGACTCTCATTCACAATGAGTAGGGACACTTGACAGAGTACAGGAAATAGGAAAGTTAATTAATCTTGAAACAGTGCGGACACAATCCAAGAGGAGAAAAGTGAAGTGAAGCTGACAGACGACGATAGTATGTCAACAACTATGCCTGAATGAGTCCAGGCACACGTTCAATTTCTTGTTTGACAACCACTGCTGCTTCATCTCCAGTGGAAACATCAGCACCGTGGGCGGTCATTAGGATGAGTATCACATCCACTATGTCCAATTGGACCTCTGTGGGTGGCTAGCTCCTGTAGAGCGAGAGTCGAACCAAATCCCAGAAGGGCCATGTGGGTGCAGGCTTTTGTTCCAACCAAACATCAGCACCAGACAATCTACTGATTCGTTTCTTCAGACACATGAATGAGCTGCAGGCTCCAATACGGTAGAACAAAAACCACACAACCCCTTTGGGATTCAGTTTCACAGCCCTGATCCAGAGAGACGGATATGAGCCAATTGGAAAGAATAATTTCATACATCTTTATGAAACCTCCACAATGTTTTTTTCCCATGTAATTTCCAGCAGTCGGGTTGACAAGAGCACTTGGAAATGAAGGTTTCACACATCTCAATTTTAGCCTCATTCCTTCTATAATTCCTATCAATGATGTCAAAGTGCATTAGAAAAACGGCAGAAATTCCTTTTTTTATCTGCTAATCCACTGATACAGACCAAAAATAGTAACTACCAGCAGCCTCTGGTAACCTTCCTGCTTGAAATTCGCAAAAATAGCACAAAGCAGAAAGTCGTCAGGCTTTTTTCCGAGGAACAATAGTTTGTTTCTGATTTGCTCCACACAATATTCCCAGTTATTGACTTTTAAATAGCAATTATATTGAAAATAAAGTCAAAGCAATTGCAATAACTCAACCAGGGGACTGAAGATGAATGGGTCAATCATTGAGTAGTAATGTAGCAGTTTAGCGTGAGAACAGAATCGCTTACTGTAAGATGATTGTTCAAAGATGGTTTATCTTTGTTTGTACAGACGTTCCAAATCATGGAAATACGTAATATCACAATGAGCCCCCAACTAATGTAATGTGATGTGAATTTCCAATGGTAAAATACTGTAGATTAAGCATTGTTTTGGAGTTGGTGATCTGAAAAATACCAAGTAAAAGGAAGGATAATGGTGATGTGAGTCAGACAGAGCTCTGGCTGCTGAAACACGCAGCTCTGAAAAGATTGCTTTGGGAAAGGTAGGGAGGTCATTCGACATGTTTCTGGCTTTCCTTCTTTTCCACATTCTCATGAAATTATGCTGATGCAGTTTTCATTCCTTATGAGTTATAGCTCAGCCGCGCTATCCATGAGCTCACAGAAAACCAGCCAAAGCAGCAGCATCATGAACTCAGAGCTGCGCTGAATCAAACTGTGTGAGCTCACCCTGAAGTCGATGCCCACAGTGGAGATAAAGCTGCCGGCGAGAAATGCTCCGTCTTTGAAGCGAACCAGCAGACAAGTCTTCCCCACACCAGAGTCGCCCACCAACATCACCTAAGACATGAAAGAATAACACAACGCAGGTTTAAATTCCTCTGAACCACAGAAAAAAAAGCCCAGAGAAAAGATGTGCTTCCCTCCACTCTACCCTCATGATGCCCAATGCAGATTTAAGAACATCATTACAAGTGACCAGTGGCCATTGAGCAAATGCATATGTATATTACTGACATATACATACAAGTAAGTGGATACCATCCATAATCTTAGACAATTTTTCAGAGTCCCTCTATAGATGTATATTCATTTATATTACAATTACAAGGCAGTGGGGAAATACATCTGTTATAGCAATCGATTGTTTCCACCTCATGTAGTACTATTTGTTTGTGTCAAAATTAAGTTCAATGACATGGATATTTTATTTTCGCCTTTCCTGAAAATTACAAAGATTTAATCTCTTTACATGTGAATGAAAACAAGTATAAGTTTAAAACATGACTAATTCAATCATCTTTACTGGATGACACAGCAAAAAAACAAAAAAAACCCACATCTTATTACTTAGTGTTAAAATTATTTAGGTCAGATTTGTACATTTAGCAGGAGGTTATGTCCTCGACCGGCAATTGTCTGTCTGTTTGAAAAGTAACTTGACAAGATATTAACTGATAAGAAAGAAAATCTTAGAAACATTTCAGACTTCTGAACAAGTTCAATAGCAGAATGAGGTCTGGATACATCAAAGTCACACATTAATTCATTATGCCATGTTTATATGCAAATATTTGCATTTTTAAACAGCAATTAGTCATCGTTTATCACAGCCCATGAGGGAGAGCACAAATCAAGAAATGAATCAAAATTCATTTTCACCAGGTGTCTGTTGAAAAAGGAAGGGGCAGTTGTGATCAGTCCTGGAACCACTATTATTGTTATTATTTTATTTTATTTTTTTACAAAGTAGAATTGTCAATTTTTCAAAAGCATTGACCAACAAAGTAGATCAAATCAAAAACACAACCGAACTGTCCACTATACAAAATAACCCTAAAATTAAAACTTTAAAATGATCTCTTTCCTTAATAGCTTAAATAAATATATGGCCACCTTAACTACTGATGGGGAGAGAGAGTTAAATAACTCCCCTACCTTCATCCATTCTCCCTCAGAGAGAGCAAATGAACGCCCTCTATATTTTATTTTTTATAAAATTTTAGAAATGAGGGTTTTGGGGGGACTCTGAAGGTGAACTAAAAAGGTGATATTTCCACTGGACGTTTGTATTTAATAAAATTTGAAAGTGAAGACTAGTCAACTAAAAGGGAAACAAGACAAAAAACTATCATTGCGTGAGTCTCATTTCCATTTCTTCATTTGAGGGGGAAAGATTGTCTCATTTACCTGAAAAAAATGTGTAAGCGGGAATGAACAGAGGAGACTTTGGCATCAGTGTGAATCGCGCAGCTGCTAATCTGAGTGTGAAATTAAAACCGACTGCCACACATGAGAATTTAGATTTGCATATGCTCGCTGCTGATCATCACCACATCTGAATATTTCTTTGTGCCAACACTCTTTACCTGAAAGGTATTTCTTTCAATCCGCTTGTTTTCATTTGGTTTTGAATACTACTAATGGTTTGCTCTGCCAGCCTCTGCTAAACATATTGTCCTTGTTTCACACTGGACTGGGAAGTTCACAATAATCCCTCCACCCAGAGATTCATATTCACTGCTCAATGCCGAATTACACACTCATGCTTACTGACAGGGGACAGAGGGAGCGCATATTAACACAGTGGAAACATGAGGAATGGTTGGGAAATACAATCTTTCTCAATGCATTTTAAGCAGTTGGTCATCACAGTGACATGAGGTTGAATTCAACTTTCCACCTGTTTGATGCAATCTCACTCACGCCAGAGGTACCAAGGAGTGAGCATGAACATAACACGTCACACATGCAACTTGTTATGGACGATATGTGCAAAACCATGTGCCACTGAAGTAGGAAGAAAACATGATCATGTTGAGTCAAGTGATCAGCTTTTGGAAAGGTACTGAGAAGGTGCAGACCACCCACAGAGAGCAGCGGTCCACAACAACCTCACACAATCCAGGTCGATTATTTCTTTTATTACTGTTTATATTTTGTTTGTTTTGGATTGGATGAATGATTAAATTAATAATATCCTTCAGTGCACACCTCTATAAGGCACCAATGTTCCTTTTTTCATAAAAATAAATCCAGTTTACCAACGAAATAGATTTACACAGTGAAAGAAAATAGATAGACAGGCATAATACTTTACTTTAAATTTAGTGACGTCCTCAACTTTCTCCAATTTGCACCCAATTTGCATCCAATGCGCACATCGTGAAGAACAAGAACCTACAAATAATGATTGTTCGCCAAGTTGATAATGAGATCATTTCCGTATTTCCAGAGTGACAAAAAAAAAAACAACTCACCTTAAAGGCGATGTCGTAGAACTCGCCGCTGTTGCTGATGGACGGTCTGCTGGGATACACCAGCCCGGAGGAAGGCGCAGCAGCGGCGGCCAAACCTCTGCTCGTCCTCGGAGACGACTTGGGGCTCTTGGTGCCAGTTTTCCCTTTGACTGCCTTCTTCCTGGACATTACTCCGCAAACTATTCGGGCTCCGTGCGAGGAGAAAAAGAAATAAATGCGGACTTAAACGGTGTCTTTTTCAGCTCGAGTCACTCCGCCGGTGAGTTCAGGCGTATGACGTTCACCTGTGAGACAGAAACATGGCCGTCGTTGATAAAAAGTGAACTTTTGTTTTACTGACAGAGCTGTTGGTAGCAAGGAGTCAAATGGTTGTGAATGTAAACAGCTCTCTCTTCTCTCTGAGCTGCTGTTGATGTTGGAGTGAGCAGCAAAGCATGGTCGGTGCGTTTAAAGTGGCAGTGCACCCTTTCTGGGGGGCGAAATCTTGAGCCATTGAATCAAAAATACTTGTAAATTGTGCGTTTCACTGACCTTAACTCACAGCCTTGTCTTTGCATCTACACATTTTCAGGCATTTCGTATCATTATATATGACATCAGCTTTTAATGGTGACTTCTAAAACCTAAAATAAAGCTAATGACAATAAATAAATAAATAAAAACTTCAGTTGAAAAGAAAGAAATCATTATTTACACTTCATGCAACCTTTTGAACATTTTACTCATAATAAACGCACAATATGTTGCACACACCTGAAAGAACAACTGCTTAATGAAGCGGTCAGAAATGACTAACCTTATGAAATGTTCGCTGCCATACAGGCAAGTTACTGGCCAACAAGTGTTCTGCTGCTGAGACTAAACCTGCAACATGACTCGACCTCAGGTCCAGCTGACATGTCATTATTTTCTTTGCAACAATGCTACAATGTGCTTTATATAAGCCTGCGACACGAGTGATGGGGTTTAAGACAAACACACAATATATCAGTTCCAACGTAGTTGAATATTGGCGTCAATAACTTCCCAACACCCTTCATTCATGAATCATGTTGGATGCACTATAAGCTCACTGTGTCTGCCTATTGTTTGTGACTCAAATGAAGACCGCAACACATTTTTAGTCCAGAAATCCAAGTCATCTCAAATGGTCAATATGCTTTTTCTGAGTATACGAAGGACAAGTTTGAACTCTTTTTGATTTAGAGGGGCAGCAGGTTGATTCAAGCACTCTCGGACGTGTGAGATTCAGAAATATGTTCTTTCCGTTGAATGGTGATCTGTGAAGCTGGGGTGGTACAATTTGGGAAGGCTTGTCGCAACAAAACAAATTTGGAAGCTAATTTTCGGACATATTGGTGCAAGATACTAGAAAGAATGAGACTGACAGCAATGCAAAACAAGCCAACAAGGTGACAAAAAAGTAACCATCCAGTTTCACATGTCAATTTTCAGTCATTGAAGATGAATGATAAGTGTCAGGTCACTTATGTTATTAATTTATTGGGTGTCTTGTGGCGTCAGTATTGCTTGTTCCTACACATAAAGTAGGTGTGCAGAGCGGAATAAAACATACAGATCGACATTGAAGCTCTCTGGAAGGCGAGGACATTATAGCGAAGCACCACCACCTGTCGACCATTTCTTGTTAATGCAAGTAAATACTCGAACCATTAAAAACTCTGCTCTTTCCAACATCACGCAGATGTTGCATTGGCGATGATGTGTTTCTTTTAAAGTCAGTATATTACAATAATTGCATATCAATGTGAGTAACTGATTTATAAACAGTTAATCACACACACGCAGGATTATCTTTTGGTCAAAAAATTTAATTTTGTTTTAAAACACTTTTCTGTGACATGAGGATCCAGTACAGCCAGATCTGGCGTGGAAAGACTCTCCTGGCACAGCAGTCTGTTGGAGCTCCTCATGCCTCAGCTCCTCTTCAGCGGTATATGTGGGTGTGGCCAGTTCCTGGACTGGAAGTAGCCTCGGAGTCCTTCCAAGTCCACAGGAGGGAAGTAAGCTCCGATTCGTTTTCTCACCCACCACTTCCCCTCAGCGGCACTCGCGCTGCCTGGTCGACTGAACTTGTATTTGAAATGTTCCCCTCGAACCCACCTGAGAAGGACCACAACACATGGTTTCAATTACACTAAAAGGCAGATGATACGTTCAAGGTTCACACAAAGGTTTCACCTAGGAGCATCTCTGCCATGGAAAGGGTTATGATCCATCAGTGACAGGACACTGCTGTCATTGGCCAGCAGGCGTCCAGCAATGTGAATGATCCACTCACTTTGCTCATAGGTCTGGAGGAAGAAGGAGATGGAATAAAACACAAACACGGGTTACAGAAATACTAACCGAATTCAAACCAACCACTGTAGCTAGTTTGTGTCTCTCTCTCTCTCTCTCTCTCGATCTCTCTCTCTCTCTCTCGATCTCTCCCTCTCCCTCTCGATCTCTCCCTCTCTCCATCTCTCTCGATCTCTCGATAGAGATAGAGAGAGAACATATAGATATTACCCTCTAGTGTTAAAACCCGGTAGTTGCAAACATAAGTGGTAACTGACGGTCGGTGAGATGCTCACCTGGAAGGCAGCGAACCACATGAGCCAGTCCAGACGGTAGTGATATGGCGATATGAGGCATGGACGTCTGAAAAGGTCTCCTGGCTTACACAGGAACTGATATTCCTCCCAAACTGCGTCGGGAGCTTTCGGATCAGCACTTGAAGTGCCCTGGAAAATCACCTCAGTGCGCTCTTTGGTGATGCTGCCATGAGAGAATTTGAGTATATGACATTCTTTAACGGGAAAAAAAACCTCTGAACAGAATAAAATTCTTAATTTAGCATAAAGCATCACTGTCTGAAAGCACATGAACTGTACTTCTCACAGAAAAAGCTCTTCTTCCTCCTTGAACATGTACATTCCTGTCTTTCAGTGAATTCCTGTCTATCTGCTGAAACTTCTCAGTTTTTGGAAGTTTCCAGGTTCATTGTTGACATCTGTAGTTGTTAGAAAACATCTGGTGGAACTGCAAAGCTTGAACACTATAATCACCATATCTTGTGATCTCGGCGCACATTAGAGCTGATCTTAAAATGGCTTTGAATCTGAAAAATACTTCAAAACACTGACTATCTCTCATGAAATCAGAAACAGATTTAGCAATTTCAGTCAGACCTTTTTCTTCTCAGTCAGTCTACTGAGTCCTTCCCTCCCCTCCCCACTGTTTCTGCACCGTTTCCAACAAAACTGAATTCAGTTAGAGACGTCATTGGTTTGGTTTACCTGCCGAAGGCTCCGTAGGTGTTGACGATACGCAGCGGGTCAAAGGATGTATTCATCACCTGACGAGAACTGAGTAGGTTCATCACCACAGGAATGCTGAGGCAACCGATCAGAAGGCCCAAAGACACGTTCACCACCCGACGGATCAGCATTCCTACAACGTTGTCAGGGCAAATTTTAAATGACTCTACTCTGCCAAAACTATTGGGCTTTTCAGGACAGCATGACTTGCAAATAAAAATAATGTACCAGAGCAACACACAACAATGTATTAACATGGACGTTAAATGGTCGGATGTTTTGGAGACAGTTGACAGAGGAACATCGGCTACTTTACAATTTCCGCCCAACAAAATCTTGATCAAACACGGATTAAATGCCTCAATGAAACATTCTTCAGTGTGAAAAGTTACTGTGTGACCTCAAACTTATGTCATGTCTGCCTGTTAATCCGGCTAAAATTATAAAAACACCAGCACAATCCACCAGTAATGTCTCCACTTTGGAAAGTAGTTTTTCCAAATGGTTTTAAAGTGACCAGAAATAAATGTGGCCTTTATAATACTACTGGGACATCTTACTATGAAACCAGAAACACACATCTCCTCAGTGCTAATCCAGGATCATCCCATAATTCCCTTTCTACATGATACAACATAATTAATTCAAAAGAATGATGGCTATATTTGATGACTTATACGGATGGATGAACTGATGGAAAAATAAAGGACAAAATAGTGTAATATTGCGATGTGCACTAGCTTTCCAAAGACAAAGTAAGTAAAAAGGTAATGTAAAACTAAGAAATTACCTTTTGTGGTGGATTGAGTTTTGGTTTCCTTCTCTGCCTCCAGCACTGCTTTCTTGGCTCCACACCCAAACAAGAATCCCAGAGAGGCGTCATCAAAACAGGCCAGACTTGGAACAATGGTCAGCCAGTTGAGGAAACTGAGGTTCCCACTTATGATTAGAACCACCTGCAAGAGCATACGTCTTACATACAATCACACTCAGACAGCGGACACTCAATTGGACCCTTTTTTTTTTTTTACCCAATATCATTGTCCTACATGCCGACTATCAATAGTTATTGTTAAATATTCTAATAGGGTTCATCGGACATCAAATGGCGGTAGCGCAGTAGGGTTCTTTTAAGACAGAAGATGTGAAGAAGAGGCTGCAGACTTGAATGACAAAACCTTTGAAACGATAGTAAAGCCACATTTTGTCCCCATAGTCACATGAAAGATGACTTATTACAGCGAATAGTTGTAATAATAGCTGATACGTTGCGCAGTCTCTTGAAAACGAATAGTTGGAACATTCCAGTTTCCAACCAACTCTGACAGTTTCAGTGAAATACTTCATCTGTCATTCTGTTTAAAAATAAAACACACACGATCAAACCCAGGCCTGATACATAGCCTCAGAGATTGGCGGAGACAAGTCCAACCATCTGTTTTTCTTGTGGCACTTTACTAAACACCTGACCAAACCCTTAATTTCATTCAATGATGAGCTGAAGGAGTGTGACTTTTGAAAACAATGCGTAACTAAATACAAGCCCCATGGCTCAGAAAATGGCGCTTTATACTTCATAGGTCAGTAGTAAACACGCTCTTGCCATGGAATACATTTGGGACATAAACCAGTTACCAATAAGACACCTCTGCAGCTAATTGTTTTGTATGGATTTTTATTGAGCACATTTATAGGTTACAATGATTTTTTTGTTTTGTCTTTTTTGCATAAAAGATAGGGTTAGAACTGTCATTCCAGCTTTTAAGAAAACAAATTTATGCGAAGATCTAAGTATCGAGGGGATGCATTAAACAGTTATAACTGTGGACATCCATTTATTAATAATAATAACAACAACAACAACAACAACAACAACAACTACTACTACTACAACAACAATAATAATAATAATAATAATAATAATAATAATAATAATAAGCATAAACATATAGAAAATATGAAAGATTAAAATGGAATATGAATAGTTTTATATGTGGTAGTAATGCTTGCATAGACAAGGTAATATTGAGAGTAAAAAATATAATTGCAATAATAATAAAATGAAATAAAAGTATTCGTAATAAGTTATGGTAGAATTAGACGGACTGTTTATTTGTGAGTCTGAGTCGCTTTTCTGAATCATAGCAGTCAACAAGACTTTTTCTTACTAAAGCAGAGTTGAGAGTGAAGGGTGTTGGTCATTAGTCAGTTGACATAATCTCAAACACAGTACATAAAAAGCTGCAAAAAACTGCAGGTGATTGTAGAAGTATAAGGACTTAAATGACTGATGTCACTGGAAATAAAATTATATTTCATTACCTGGAACAGAATCTGGATGGCTCCGTTGACGATGCACATTCGTCGACCCATGAAGGTAAAGAATGGAACAATGAGCTCAACAAAGTGGTTGGACAGGGTTTCAAAGCGGTGGAACCACCATGGTGAACGATGCAGGTAGTAGGAGATGGGATTGGGAACTGGCTGAGTCTGAGGAGAGAGTGGAACAAACAAATACATAAAGTCTCTTCCTCTTAAGGTTGTGAGGTGACTGATTCATACTGTGTATTATTTAAAGCTTTATTTCAGTTCCGACTGTAAACAGAAGTAGAAGACCGACACATTGTTGTGTTTTGAAACGTGATTCAGAGTGCAAGCAGGGGATGCGAGTGAGGCGAAATAAGGAAAAACAACATTTCTGGCACACTGTTCAGTGCCTGTATTATTTCTTTGGGCTGGAAGAAAAAATTGGAGGGCAATTAACCGCTATGTACTCAACAGGCGACTGGAAATTTTGGTCTGGCTTCCTGTAACCTCAGACAACCAAACAAACCTTGGGACATGCAAACTAGCTGGATGAGAGCAAACAAACACTGACGAAAGAAAACACCAGCTATGCCAAAACACCTTCATGAGGGCGAGAGCCGGAAGAATCAGCACCAGCTCAGCAGGTTTGAAAGATGGCAGTGTGTCAGAGGGGGCCACAGGAGCACTGCCTGGCGCCACCTGATTTAAAGAGCCTGGCACGTATAATTCAATGTGTTTATGTGTGGGTGAATCTACACTTAGGATATACTGTATATCTGCAACTAGTTGCATTACTTTTTGTTAAAATGCAGACCAGGTAGAACCAAGAGCTGAAAAAAACTGCAGGCTATTGTGCAGTCTCGACTACTTCTTTACAATGGCTGCCCAAATGATGGCAGGCTATTACAAAATAGATAAAGAAGATTGACGGGTGGACCAAAACTGATAGAGCCAGGTCAAATCCGGTGCCATATATAGATGTATTTGGCTGAGTAACCGCAGCTTAATAAGGGCACGTACGCTGAGCCCTGTCAACTGTTTAGTGCTCTCACATTATTATTGTTATCACCATTATGGATGAACACAACAGCTGCACAAAAGTTTTTGGTTTCTAACTTACTTTTCTCTCTTACATCTCATTCTGATTTTCTTGTATCTGATACAAAAAATCAAGACTACTCTTGAGAAACAGTGAAGTCTTCACAGATTCTCTGAACCTGAATATATTAAAAATAGATTACATTACATGAACACATGAGGAAACCAAATGTATTGACGACAGAGACCAAGCAGCACAGCAAAAAAAGGTAGAAAGCAGTGCACTGCAACATATATCCACAGGAATAAACATAGAAAACAAAACTGCCAGAAATGCTGTTTAAGGTAAGTAAAGGGATGAGACAAGATTTTGATCTTTAATATAAATCAGTATCAATAAATCAGAATATAATAATGTATATTAGAAAATGAAAGAGATTGTACAACAATATCAATACCTCATAGTGATAATCCATGCATGTGAGGTCTCGCCAGCATTTGTCTCCCCTGATTTTAATGAGGCCCTGATAGAGAAAACAAAACAACTTTTAGTGGCCAGCAGCTCTTTTGATTTTGATAATTCACACACACAATTGAAAACATGAGCTTGAATTGGTGCCAACTAAAATGGACAAGCAATCTAAAGACCTTGGTGTGTTCATGACTTGGTCACATGAACAAGGTGCGCCCAGGCAAACAATACAATTCTGCTAGCATTATTTACATATGAGATTGAGTATAACAAATTCAGAACAGATAGTCAACAGTGTTTTTGAATTATAGTAGATGGGGAAAAACAAGCACAGATCACTGGAGAAGAAGAATCCACCTCGGCAGTGAGCTGGATGTTTGAGTCAATAGTGCAGCGTTCAGAACTAAAAAGTGTCAATATTGACAGATCGTCCCATCATTGCAGTTGGACGAACAAATCAGGGCCTAGCTGGATTTAAGCACATGGAGATATTCAACTTTTGAGTGTGATAGTTGCAGAAATCAAGCAACAGTAGATGTTTGTGGAATTTGATTTCATCAAACACAGCAAAGTTGACATCCTTTAAATGAAGAGGTGCTCGAACCAATAACACTCTTAAGGTTCATTGAAACATGAATTTGTGTATTACAAACAAAGAGAAAACATCAAAGTGGCAAAACAAAAAAGTTGCACTCACAGCGCCAAGCATGATGCGGACAATAAGCCACCGGAAGGTCCAGATGGAAATGAGCGAGGGTGGGCATCTGCGGGGGACCTGAGAGAGGCTCCACAGCGGACAGAGGAAAATGGCCAGAAATCCTGTTTCTAACAGCTGACTCTCCCAACCTCGAAGGAGAAATGAGAAAAATCGACAAAGACTCCTATTTGGACAGAGAAATGCAGTCGCGCTACAAATAGATGTTAACACATTTTAATTTGTATTTGCAGCCAACCAGCTGTGTCAGAAGTAGTTAAGTTAAAAATAATAACAATAATAATACATTTTAAAATGCTACGTAAACCTCACCTACAACAAGATCAATTATTGTGAGAAAATGCCAATATAATTCTGTTGGGGTTTTTTTTTGTTTGTTTACTTGGTTTGCTTTTTCGTTTCATGTCACTTATTTAAAAGGACAATTTTATAATGCAAGGAGAAATCAGCACAATAGAAATATACTGAGATGTTCGAGAGTGTATTATTGTGTATTATCAAAAGTGGTGATGGAGCGATGATGACTGTATTTTCATCTACGATGATACAATCATGTAATGTACTTCTTTGAAACCATTTGTTTTTTAGTGCATTCATCCAAAAATCTTCTTTTATTAGAGGCGGAGAAATGGTGGTGACAGGAAAGCGGGCTGTTGAAACTCACCAAAGGAATACCTGGAGAAAATAGAGGGGCAAAACAAGATTTGTTTGAGGATTCAAATGCCACAAACTACAAGTAAGAAATATGTATGAAACAAAACAACACAAAAAAGTGTTCCCAATATTTGTTGAGTCAATAACTAATGTACACATTTTGGGCAGTTAAGTGGGTAGGCATCATAGGATAATTCTCATCATTGGAAGTGGTAATATTCACAATATTCACACAAAAATAACTGCAAGAAAAGCAACACAAAAAAGAGCTTTACATTTGTCAAAAGTGATACTATGATCACTAAATTGAACGCAATAGTAGTGGCAGATGGGTCTGCTTGTTGATCATGATCTGGCTGTGATTTGAATCACTGACTCACCATAGTTGTCCGACGTTGACCAGTGAATGATATAGGAGCCACAACAAGGCCATCATCACCATGTTGGCCATTCCGGTCACCAGGACAAATCCAGAGACAGCCATTCCCAGCAGAGCGATGGCATCTAGGTTTGTGTCCATGACGGTCCAGTCCAGCAACCAGAGAATTGATGGGGTGTAGGCCAACGCCGCAATGCCGATCTTGCCACCCACATAGCGCTTGACACTGTTCAGATAGTCTTTGCAAGGCATCAGGCCATTGTTTCCAATCAGCTGCTTATTCTGGTTGTACGCAACAGTGAATGCCACAACTAGAAAATAATGGGGGAGGAGGGAGAGAACACATACAGAGTCAATATGTTTGTTAAAATGGTTCAGAATGATGTCAAACCCTGTTTCAGAAAACCAGCTTGTTAGGTTAAATCAATAACATGAATGGGTTTGTGTCAGATTACATTTCAGAGGATATGTAATCCTTAAAACGAAATGTAAAATATGTTATGTTAATGGTGATCTTCATCACAAAGCGGTTTTCGCATTACTACAGGCATATAAATAAAATTAACGCAGCAAGACTCTCAAACAGGATGTTTACTTTTCAACTCAAGGATCTTAAGAAAAGAGAAACACATGTATAATTAACAAACATCTAAAAGTGTGGTTGGACGTGACAAAGGGTCATTATTTGTGATAGTAATAATTTAGAATATGGTGAACTTACAGTAAATAAAGGCGACGGAGCGCAGCAGCACAATGCGAGTGAGCCAGTAGGTCCCACGTCGTAACGTTGGTTGTCTCTTCTCCTGGAGCTCATCTTTCACTAGATTATTCGTTTCCTCTACGCCGTCTTTGGCGGAATTTGTTCCAGTTTTGCTGCCTTCCACTCTTCTTTTTCTCACTGAGGTCTCCGCACGCTCATCGGGCGGCGCCATGATAGTCTGTCACATAGTCACGTGACCAAACACGGAAACGTAAAGGAGTTTTCGTGTTATTATTATTATTATT
Organism: Synchiropus splendidus; assembly: GCF_027744825.2. NCBI lineage: Eukaryota > Metazoa > Chordata > Actinopteri > Syngnathiformes > Callionymidae > Synchiropus > Synchiropus splendidus. Next base: position 29,620,671 of record NC_071334.1, read on the forward strand.
ATTATTATTATTATTATTATTATTGTTATTATTATTATTATTATTATTATTATTATTATACCCAAAGTACCATGAGGTTCCTTTAAGATATTGCTGTAAAATACTTATAGGACATCCACCTGATGGAATGACACTTAGCGCTGCTGAGCAATCCCTCAGCTTTGCATACAATGTTCGACAGTGAGAATATCTCACAGACTTTGGATCATCTCAGATTTTTAAATAGGGATGCTCCGATCAGGATTTTTGCTACACAATCTGCGATACCAGTCAGCCAGAGTACTGATCACCGATACCGATCACATGGATTGACAATGAATTAGTGATGACACCTGTGTACATTTGAAAAAATTAACCATAAAATAATTTTAACGCAGACATATTTAAATAACTCTGGCAAAAATAGAAAAACCTTGCAGAACGCGGCAACTAATATGTCAAAAGGACGACTGAAAAACATTTAATTCGATGTGAATCTCTTGAGACTTTGGTGTGTCCGTGAAATATTTACACACACTTGTAGCGGCACTCTGAGACAGAGAGCACTGCATTTATGAAAGTTTCCTCTCCCGACGTTTCCAAACGTTTCAGATTCAGGTGGCTAACAAAGGCTGCACCCGACTCCAAAATAACAACGGATCCGGTCGTTTCCATTACCGCACAAACAACACCTGAGAAAGGTTGCTCATCTAGCTCGGTGAAATTAATCATTATTTCCTGGGCAATTTGCTTAGCGTTCAGAATGTCACACTCAGACCGGCAGGTGTTGCTAAGTGTCAGCCGTGCTAACAGTCTGGTGCAGAGGAACCAGCGGCCTCACTTTCACGAGCCCCTAAAACTCTCTACAGCAGACATGCCGCTGCTGAGTGAGCATCAGGGACGCATCACAACCAACATCACAACATACTCAATTACAAGATATAATAGTTGCTGAGACTCAGCACACAAGTTTCCAGAAGAGAGAGGAACAACGTGTTTGATGGGACAACATTGAAGACAGAACCAAAGATTAAACAGAGGAAGTTAAGGCAGGAAGAATATTGTTGAGGATGGTCAGGAAGTAGGAGGGGTGTACAGCAAGTGTGTTATGAGGGAACAGCAAAACTGAAATAGGTGTGTTGTCAGGGAAGAGAAAGGTGGACAAGAAGACTTGTCTTGGGGTGAAGAGGTTCAGGAGAGTATCAGGAAAAGGAAGGAAGCAAATTGATGTACAGAGAGATGAAGCGAGCAGATACTGTAGGAGTATTTGGTGTGTAGGCGTCAGGCAATGAAAGAGGTTGCTGAGGCTTTGGCTTATAGCTGCATGAAAGACTAGATAACTTAGACTTAGAGACTAAGACTTAGAGTTTCTTTATTGTCATTGCACAAAAACATATCACTATATTATGGCAACGAAATTTCGGTCTGAGGCCTCTGGTTTCCAAAAACAAAACTATATGTCCAAAAATAAATAAATATGAGATAAATACTAATCAGGAAGATGTACAAATATACAAATAAACAGCATTGCAGCTACTGTCTAACGTTCAGCAGCCTGACAGCAACAGGAACGAAACTGTTCCTGAATCTGGTGGTTCTGCATCCGATGCTACGGAACCGTCTGCCGGATGGCAGGAGGGAGAACAGTGCATAGTGGGGATGAGTAGAGTCTGCGATGATTCTTTGTGCCTTGGCTAAGCAGCGACCATATTTGCTGGATGGCAGGGAGTGGGGTCCCGATGATTTTCTCCGCTGTCCTCACCACCCTCTGCAGAGACTTCCAGTCTGATGCATTGCAGCTGGGAGATGACACTTGACATGTTACATCCTACTCGGACAGACTGGGTTCTGTTGGTGAGAAAGTCCAGCAGCCAGTTGCACATGGAGGTCTCCACTCCTAGTTGCTCCAATTTATAACAGCAAGGAGGAAGTGATGGACAGGGATGGCAATCGGAAGAGAGAGTGAAAGAAAGATGGAGCACGTACATCAGGGAACTAATGAATGAAGTTAGAAGGAAGAAGTAAATTAGCAAGGCGGAAGTGAGGGCAGCTCTTAATAGGATGAACAGAGGGAAGCCTGGACAGCAGAGGTGAGGAAGTGTTGAAGAGAGTGAGACGTGCAGTTTCTGACCAGACCCTTCAATGAGCTTGAAAGCTGAGAGGATGCCTGACAAGTGGAGGAAGAGTGTCCTGGAGGAGGTGCAAAAGTAAAGGGGATTGTCAGAACTGTAGCAACTACAGACAAGTCACACGACGAAGGTGGGGGGAGGTGTTGAAGAATCCAGGATTAGAGGTAGGAAGTCAGCACCAGTGAGCAGCAGTATGGACTCATGCTGAGAAAGACCACCGCAGATGTGTTATTGCTCTGAGGTTGTTGATAGAGAAGCGCAGAGACAGTCGGCAGGGGTAGTTTTCATTTCTTAATTTTTTATGATATGAGCCTCCACAAGCCAGTCACTGGGGTCATTATCACTTTCGTAGGCAAAGGGAAATTCAGATAAGTGAAAAAAAAGAAATGAAATAATTGTGGTAATGTGATTTGTTTAAGCCTATATTGTGAGTGTCATTGAAGCAGCTGCTTGCTCTACCTGATAGAAGAGCCGGCCCTCGCACCTCGGCAGGGTGGAGACCCTGGGATCAACATCGATGCTCCGTTGACGCGCACTCGCTTAGTCAACTTTTCTTATGCAGGGATTACACTTTCTTTTAAGCCATTTGGAAAGAAAAACTTTACTGAAACTTCACGTTTCTCAGAGATGACCGAGGAAAACTCCACCGACTACTCGTGCAGCCCTGCGGGCAGTGATTGCTGTCGATCCGACTCGGAGTCACCGTCTTCTCCCCAAGCCTCGCGCCCGGCCGAGAGCGCCCGAGGAGGGGGTGCAGGCGAGGAGAATGGTCGCTACCCTGCTCGCATCCAAGACGCCGTATCTCAGGTGCTGAGGTGCTACGACTGGTCGCTGTCGCCGGCTCCAGGTCCGGACGAGATGAGTCTGAAGAGAAAGGCGCACGTGAAGCGGCCGATGAACGCCTTCATGGTTTGGGCTCAGGCGGCCCGGAAGAGGCTGGCGCACCAGTACCCGCATCTGCACAACGCCGAACTCAGCAGGACGCTTGGTAAACTGTGGAGGTGAGGCGGCTGCAGGCTCCTTCCAGTCAAACTGTACTGAGACAAACAGTAACGTCGAGTTGTCTTCAAACCTCATAATGTTAATCCCCTCAACTTTTTTTGGAAGTTTTCCCACAGTATAATATTTTAAACAAGACCGTCAGTTTAAATAAATAGTAGCACGAGCATTTCTTGTTACTGTTAATACGTCTGTCAACTAGCACACGCTAAACTCCTAAATGTAATAAGAAATACCTGCGCATATCATGTAATGTCCTTGCAAAAAGTAACATCAATACAAAACTTCACAACTGACCGTTAAAGCGCAACGAAGACGGAGCATATGTTGTCAAAAAAATAAATAAATAAATAAATAAAAATAAATAAAATGCAATACATTGGCAATTGGGTATCTGAGTCAGATTTGTTGCCATTGTTATTAAACTTTTTTTAAATCACATAATCAGCAAATAATGAAATGTAATATACATTTTTACTTCATTAGCTATTACATTAACATTAGTTTCGAGTTTGATAATTCCTTTTTCCTTAGTAATTTAATTTGCTTTTGTAGAACATTGGTTGAATGGTAAGTACAGTTTATGGTCATCCTGCTGCAGTGCGAATTTTTCAACCTCAACGAAACAAGTTTTCCTGAGTATGAACTTCAGACCTGACTCGTAGCAGTATTTAACTTGTGTGCAACCCTCACATTGGCTGTCCTTCTCTCTTCTCCCAGGCTTCTCTCTGAGACCGAGAAGCGACCCTTTGTTGATGAGGCAGAGCGTCTGAGGCTGCAGCATAAGAAGCATTACCCAGACTACAAGTACCAGCCACGCAGACGGAAAAACACCAAACCTGAGCAGACCCACTCCAGATCTGGCTCCATCCAGCTGCAGGGTCAGTGTAACACAGGAGGCTTGACTGAGGGAGCAGGTGAGAAGATCTTATAACCTGCCTGAGCCTCATTTTTCTCCTCATTATGTGTCCTTGTAGACACTTTTATCTTAGCTTGTATTAGAGATCTACTTCTGAAGTATTTTCATGTGTAGCACTGTTCAACATCCTCTCTGACCTGTGTTACAGCAAAGCTCCATGCACCTCTGACTCCCCCCATAACTCCAAAAACAGACCCTCACATGAGCACCAGGTTTTCGGATTCCAGTCGCCACAACATCGACTTCAGCAAAGTGGACTTCTCTGAGTACGGCGGTGATGTCATCAGCTCCATGGAGGGGTTTGACATCAATGAGTTTGATCAGTATCTGCCTGATAACTATAAGAGCACGTGTGGATCCTTCATCCTGCTCAGCCTGCAGTCCAACAGCACCTGGACCAGCAAAACTGAGAACACGCTTGCAGCTAGCTCCAAAATCACAGACGCAAATGAGGAGTGCAGACCATCTCTTCACATTAAAACAGAGCAGATGAGTCGGTGCTCCAGTCCAACGGCTCCCGAGTTCGCTTGCCTCATCAGCCAGTCCGGGAATGACCTACAGAACTCTGGTTTCCTGAGACCTTTGCCGGCCCACTCCACCAACGTGTGTCAGCACCTGCAGTCCTCCTGCAAGCCTCTTATCAGCAGTCTGGCCTTGGCGCCACCTCCTCACAATTCTGCTTCTGCCTATGAGCAAGCAGCACTCTCACCAGGGACACAGTGAAATACTCAAACTTCTCCAACAGGAGGCAGTCTGCTGTAGGAACAAGCGGCAAAGGACAACATTGTGCCATATCAACCAATATATTCGATGTTTTTTGGCATTTCACCCCACAAAATGTACGTTAACATTTGTCAATGCCTAGGGCAACAATCTAAACACTCATACTCGTTTGTGTAGGACATTTCTCAGGTTAGTGAAGCACTTTACATTGGTGTTTTAAATAAGGGCAAAGGTCTGACGAAAATGTCAAATGTGAGTTCATCATCGCAATACTAATTTTGACTGGTGAGCTTGGCGAGGCTGAATTTAGGGGAAATAGCGACATCTGCTGAACACTCGACACGATATTGAAGGCTCATTAAATTAGAACGTTAATGTCCACTTCCATTTTTTTTTACAATTTACAAGTTACAATTATTGGAATATAAACAGCTTGAAATGACTGGCCTTTTTTAAAGTGATACACCAGAGTTCAGAAATTCACTTATATATAGTGATTCCTGAATAGTCTAAATTTAACTTACATCATGCCGCTAAAATACTAAATAACAGGGAAATAAATTATTCTATGGCATTGTATGATTAATGTATATAATTTGAATTTGTATTTTTTCATTTTAGATGCAGATTGTCAGTATAACTGGTAAAAACTGGAAGATCTTTTGGTGTTGAATATCTTGGTCACAGAACTACGGGTAAATCCTGTAATTACCGGTACAAGGTATTTTTCCCCCACGATCATTTACTTAGTTACTTACTAGAAATAAAAAGAATTATTAATGAAAATAATCGTAGCCTTAACTCAAGAATAACTAGTCAAGAAAAGGGAAAATGAAAATACACAGGAAACCTTATTCGCTAAACCAATATTCAGGTGTAAAAGACAAGTATAAAAATGTTATGTGCAGGTTATTTGTGAATATTAAAATGTTCACATGTTGAGTTTATTAAGATACAGTTGGAAATAAAAACACACTGGCAAAATTAGCAGGAGAGATTTCTGACTTTCACAATCCAACTTGTTACAGTCTAGAGAATGAGATGCAAAAATAAAACATTTAAATTACAATCCACTCACATTACAATCGGTTACAGCAGCAGGCTGACAATGACTCAGTGTCTTACAGTACAAATAAATAGAGGACGCTGCACACAAACCTTCCTTTGAACCGTCTGCCCGTGGGGCTTTGGGTGCATCATTTGCCGTGCCTGCCTCCTTAATGGAAGAATGCCACACACACTCACACTTTAATAGTTAACAAAACTGTACAATCAATAAATTAAACACGGTTGCCAGGCAACCGATGGGATGATTGAGTTTAATTTCCAAGTCGGATGAATCACTAAATGGATGGAAAATGTGGCGAAAAGAGAGGCGCTGCAGCGGATCGATCGAGCAGCAGCAGCAGCAGCGATGACATCATTAACCCCTGACCTCAGTTAAGTTTTTCAAGAATTCAAATCCGTCATTTATAGCGTCATCACTTTCCCCGACTTGATCCTGCCGGGAACCTTGCATGTTCACCACCATCGTCCACCTTCCCATGTCTGGCTGTTCTCCTTCAGTTGATGGTCGGCGTCCAGCGCACGTCAAGGTTTGTGTTTAAAATGAGCCTCCACTGCAACAACATGAGCAAAAGTAAAAAGCAGTGTTAATACACTTAGATGACAGAAACCATAACTAGAAAAACACTCTGCCAAGAGGCTCAATTCCACCCACACTTTTAAACAAATATGAATGCATTCATGACTCATTTTATTGACAGATAACTAGATATCTTCCACTGCATATGAAATAGAATGGATCGTAAGAGTCAATTTCAATTGAGCTCATTGGGACAGCAGGTGGCAGCGAAACTCATTCGGGTGCACACATATGTTTGCATTGCTATCCTTGTGGGGACTCAGTGAGGTTTTTCATTGCCATAATGAGTCCCCCAGCCTCTCAGCTTAAACCTCACCATTCAAAACACATGGCCTTAACCCTAACCAGGGTCCAACTAAATCTAGGCTCTCACAAGGCTAGTGTTGCCCAGCATTACAGCCAATGTATCAATACATTGGTGATAAGCACAGACAACCATGGCAGAGATAATAATAAAAATGGTCCATGGCTTGCGTTGCAGTTAATTTCTAGGCACTTATACCTGTAATCCTACAGTTTTCGATAAAAACTAATGAGGTGGAGGAACATCAGTCCAGAAACTTGTGTGGTGAAAAGGAGCAGATGGAGAAGTAAATATATTTGTTTTCCCACCCTAGTTTTTTTTCCTAATAACAACAAGAGTATGAACAAAAACAAGCCTTAACACACAATATGAGATGGCTATAATCTCATATTCAATTAGAACAGATTAAGCATAAGAAACACAAAAACTGTCCCTTCATGGCCACCATACAATTCACATCAGCATTATTCCATTTTGTCCAAATTTGTCAAGGTGTACCTCTATATTTCATCTTTGCTTTCCTCCCCTTCTAAACGTATCACAATGCTTTCCGTGCTAAGATCCAAACCGAAGTCTAGTTCTTTATTGGTGTAACGGTATTAGCTTTTTGACAGGCATACGGTATAGTGTAGCTGTGCACTATACAATAGCTGTAAACCCACACTGGCTGCTAATGCTGCACGATAATGGCCAGAATGATGATCACGATTATTTTGATCAAGCTTGTAATCATCATATTCATCTCAATTTTTCCATGATGTGTGGAAAACACGAGTATTAACAGCTTTCAGTGCGAAGTGAAACTTTATATATAAATAAATGATCATTACATAAAATGGATAAATCAATAAAATTACCAAAGAATTTAGAATTCATTTAAGACCAACGGACTAAATGTGCCAATACAGGGTGCAACCATGCAGTGCAACTCAATAGAAACCATTAGAGAGTACAGGAAAGAAAACAGCTATTATTTACTTCTCTGCAACATAGTGCACATGACCATCCGGTCTGTTAATTCACGACCATGAATGAATGATGATTAAAAACAAAACCAAAAATCTTTTCTTCAGTTACCTGCATATTCCTGCGGCCTCATGGGTCGGTTGATGACTCTCTGAAAGGCGGCGATCCAGTCCCGCTGCTCGGCCTCTGTCTCGCAGGCGAAGAGGAACTTCCTGTCCGGGGTGACGATGGTGATGCCGTGATTCCAGCGGTGACCCTGAGTAGACGCCGGCAGGCCTGGCAGAACCGTGTAGCTGTTCTCCTTGCTGCCAATGAAGACCTCACCACGGGCATACGCGTCCTGAGAGAGGAGAGGTCACGGAGGACATAGCAGGTCAGAACCAGTGAGGGAGTGAGGAGGCAGGAAAGGTCGTCTCTTACCAGGGGGTCTTTGAAGTACATGAGTCTCCTGTCATCCATGGTGAACCATCTCTTCTTGAATCCCTCAGTGTGCTGGACACAACACAGTGCTATGACCTTTAGATGTAAAGTGACTGATGCAGTGGCCAAAGCAAAAGAACAGTGTACATGTTGAATAAAAGTAACACTAAAACGTGTATGAAGTATACCAAATTAGAAAGTAGTATTTCAATATGAACTATTTTAAAAAGCATTTTCTATTATTATCTATTACTATTATTAGAAACAGAACAGAAAAGTGTAACAAGCCCTTAAAAACAGACTCTTTATTTTACTCATCAACCTACGCTGTGTTTTATCTTGTTGGCATGACAAAGAAGCTGCAAGGACCGCAAGGTGTGTCAATAAAATACACACAATGACATGATAAAACAATTGAAGCCGAAGCTGTTTTATAATTTGTCAAGTGTTTGACAAACCTTTGGACCAGTTTTCTCCATGAAGCCTTCCTTCATGAAATTTCTTGTCAGTTTTGGTACGAGCTGAAAGGAAAAGACGAAAAATGCTGCATTAAATATGAAAGAGCCTCGTGCTGACGTGCCCATTTTTTCCATTCACTTTTAAGTGCTTAAGCCGCATGAATCATTCAGACGGCTGCGCCCCGTAAGTCAAGCTTGGTTAAAGTGATTTATTTATCACTGTCGCACACAAGTAATCAATAATGCTTCTGTTTGTTTGGAACGATACTGAAGTAGGTTTTGTCGTACACACCTCTTCATCACTTGCCCCAGGGAAAGCCACTTGCAGGTAGTGAAATCTGGCAGCTCTGATGGCGTTGAACCAGTCTACCATTTCCTGGAGGCAGTAGAATAAAGGTCAGCATAATCATAACTGTCAGGATGGAACCAATGCATTAATACTCACAATAAGAATAAGAATAAGAATGAAGATTTTTACTGATCATAATTAAATAAAACATTATTCCTAAAATAATGGAGTAATTTGCAAAACTAAATGCGAACGTCAGAAAACAAAAACAAAAAAAATGAGAAAAAGAAAAGAAAAAAGAAATGTAGATAGAAAAGTGTAACAAATATATAGAAATCGCCTTACAAATGAATATAGTTTTCAGTATTCCTTAAGCATGAGGATTAAACATCAGAGCGGCAGCTACAATTTCTCTGCAATGGCACCGATGTACCACCAGGAATCGCTGTGGCACAACAGCGATCTTCTCGTTTATTCCCCTGAACCAGCATAATTCCCATGGCAGAGGTGAAACAGGTCAGTGGATTTATGATTTCAACTTTCGACTCTATAAACCCTCAGTTTTACGAGTGTCTCGCTGCGAGTGTGGAAGCGATTAAACGGTCATATTGTGCTGTTCACATGATGAGCTCTCGCTTTCTAGGAAGGCAGTAGTTTGCAGCCCTGAGCTGGTTTTCTAACTAAGTGTTGAGGGGGAGCGATTACATAACTGGACTCTAGTCAGATATGACTTTTGATTTGGGATTTATGAGAAATTGGTTGATTGTAGCGACAAATATTTAAGTAAAATGTGCCTTAATGATATTTTACATTAATACATTACATATATTTAGATTATTCAGGCATGTATTTCATATATCGATACATGGCAGTAATTCATTTCAGAATATTAGTATCCCTTAATTATTAAATCACCTTTTTTAATTTATATTTTATCTGATAAAACAAATAAAGGGACAGTATCTCTGACACAACGTCGCCACGGGATTTATTTTAAAATTAGATCATTATTCCTTAGTTTGCTTTCGATGTTTAAACTATATTAATGAAGTAAAACAGTTATCTTAAAAACATGACAAAAAAATGACACAGAAAGACAAAACAAAGCAAAAAGAAGTGCTTCGTAGAAGAGTGTAAATGCAATGTATGCATGACACAACGTGGCACCTTGGCATCGCTGTGGTAAACAAAGATATTCCTTGTGCTGTTGTCTTTTAGGTAGGTGATCTGTAGCCCACAGGGGTTTCCGATCTTGGCTGGCTGGAACGTTGCATTCAGGGTTTCAATTTTCATTACAGCCTTAGGATCCCTGGCCTGCAGTAAACAACAACAGTGAGCAACAAAATGACATTATGAATGCCAACTCTTCCGAGCTTACATCCTGTTTGTTGAAGTATTTGAGGGCTCCCTCCCTCTCAGACAGGATGAACTTTCGGCTGAGGAACTGACCGTTGTCTCGTCCTCGTTTCCATAGAAACCCCTCTCTGTACCCTGAGGACGTGGAAGAATATAGAGAAAGGCGTTTTTAGGTGACACAGCGGGCAGATTTCACTCCGTTTAAAAGAACATTGATTAAAAGAGAAGGCCATGTGTGCGGTGGAAGGAACCATAAAAGGCTTCATTTGGAAGGAAACACCAGCCAGATTGAAGCCTGTGAGCTGTCCCTTTTCTTTGTTATTGATATCCCAGTCTATTTTTAGCCACTAATGTCTGTGTTGTGTCGAATGCTCGGCCTCCGCAGCTTCCTTTCCATTTATATCAGGGATTTTCTCTAATCTGAACTATTTCTAGGTTTCTACATAATCGGCCTCTGCTTCATTAAAATGAATAAATTACATTATCAGACTCATAGTATCCTCGTCATTGGAGTGAAGATTTGTGACACAAAATCAGGAGAATTCTGTAAGAGAGGGCTGTACACTTGGAAAACAATGATCTCAGATTAAATACATCTGCTAGTATACTCTCTGTAAATCCATCAGTACTTCACAGATCTTGAAGACACGAAACATGTTAATAACCCAAGTCGATATGAAGCTAAACAAGTGATCTAGTAGCCGACAGGTTTTCACGTGAATGTGATTCCATCACATAAAATGTACAAAGTGAACTGTAAAGTGTCTCCGTGTATCAAACATTCCCGCACACTGGCATGATCTCATCAATCAATAACCCCCACTCTTCTGGTCCCCACCCTTGTACACCTCAAAGCTTTTCCTTGGCTTATTTTCCGCGTGGTGGATCAATGCTCACGTTGGCTGAGCCACATCCATCAGTCACTGTCAATAAAGCAACTGTCACCACACAAGCGCTCCACACTACACACCAGGACAACGGAGGACGAGGAAAGCTAACACGCACAAATGAAGAGGACAAAGTGACTCATATTAATCCGTGGTGTGTGTGTGAGAGAGGATGATTTCCATTCTGTAACTATAAACGGATGAGGTCACCGAGAGCCAATGAGACGACTTGCTCTCAGACCAAACATGAAACGCATACGCAGCTCCAGGCTCGCTCTCATTTGTCAAACAACGCACGCGAAAACCATGTCACCAAGCATCAATTGCTTAAACAGTGTTTTCATTTGAACTGATATAGAGTTTTCAAGTGACTCAGTTACCGAAATGTAATCTTCTTTTTTGAACCCTGAATGTATATGTAACTGTGCAGAGCTCTGGGATGCTAGGATCATGCAAAGAGTCACCACTTCAAGTTTTGACAAGACACCATTGACACAAGACACAAGGTTCAAACATCAGTAAAAGCAGTTTGCTATAATACGGCATAAATTTGGCTCATAGTCCTGGATAAGGTCAGCCATTTGTTTTGATGGTTAGGTTTAGGGTCAGAGGCCAGGGAAAGCATTATGCCAATGAGAAGTCCTCACGAAAATAGCAAAACAAAGTGTGTCTGTGGGCTTGTTTATTCTACCTTGTGGGGACCAAATTCTTGACAAAACACAACCCTTGCGAGGACCGCATTACGTTGTGGGGACATTTGGCTGGACCCCACAAGGTCAAGCCTCAATTTGAGGATGAAGACTTCAAAATAACTGGGTCTCTATAGTCCTGGTTGAGGTTAGCAATTTCTTTTGGATATTTAGGTTTAGGGTGAGAGGGTTATGGCAATGAGAAACCTAGCAATGTCTCCACAAGGACAGAAATACAAAAGTGTGTTTGCAAGCACTATTCAACTCTTAGGACCTTGACAGGTGATGCTATCTCTAATTTAATAGATGTTGCTCCAACCCTGCAGTCCAACTGCACCATTCTTTATACACAGCATCTATTTAGTAGCCGCAGACTCATTCTACATCAGCCTCAATACAGCTTCATCATTAAGCCGTAAACTGCTGAACTGACCTGCTGAATAAGGTTCCTGTTTCTCTATGAACTCAAACTCGTTCCTCTCGTACTTGGCTCGGATCCACTGCTCTCTCAGCAGCCTGGAGGTTCAAGACACAGCCATATGAAAGGTCTCATCATTCTACAAGTGCCGTAATAGTTGAGGCCATTAAAGCGAAATCAAAGAAGGTCGTACTTGCAGTCGCTGTGCGTTGGTCTGTAGTAGAAAGGCGGGACTTCTTGTTCGAACTTGGCTTTTGCGGCATTGTTTCCCACTGCAGACACCAACTGAAACAAACGTGGGTGGTAGAATGACATAGTGAATGGCAGGATATGCGGATAGATTAGTAACCTTGTCTTATCATTCATCGATAAGTTCACACTTGGTGTCAGAGCTCAACTTGTAACATATTATCTCTCATAAAATAGAGGGACACCTACTGCAAAGGCACTGATAGGCTGATGAGGCTTCCTTGAACTTGGCTTTCTTCCATTATACTGATCATTTTTTCCCTTTTAAGTAACTGAGGCCTCCATTATATCCTCCTGCTCTGAAGTGTAAAATTCTCTGCGTGCTTAAATCACTTCAAGCATCTCTCGGGATGTTGTTAGGCCTTAAGGCAAATGTCAACGGTACTTCTGAGAGTATTAGCTAAAGAAAGGTACCGCTTACTAAATTCACATTTTCTGGACCTGATCGTGAGTCTAGCCTGGACATGCTGAGGTTACAGACATAATCAGATCTGGTGATTTCCAATGAGCAGAGCTTGTCGGTCTGGAAATGGGAAACAGGATTCACCACTTTTGAAATTTGGAGACATTTTCAGCAAGAGCTTTTCAATGGGCTTGTGAAGTGTCATCCATATATGATTAATTCATAGACAACCAATTTTATTTGGCCCGTCACATTCCAACCCATCCTTACTCCCATGGCATAACACATTGAAGTTGTGAATACGGTAGCCTTCAGGGTCACCATGTTGATGTGCTTCCAAATGAAGCACATGTTCAGCCATCTGCCGTGGGCAGTGTGTCACATACATGAAAGACAGAGGTCGGTGCGACACATGACCCCTCCACCCTCGGTACAGGACGCAAAAGTCCACTTTCCAACGTCCATATTCCATTACACCTTGGTGTGGGGATGAGTTGATATCAGAGCTATGGGTATGATTAAAAAAAAAAAAAAGAGTGGTTGAAAGTGTGAGTCGACACAAACAATGTCACCTCAACCCATTAGGAAGCCACGTAAGTGGTGATCTTTCAGGTCAAGAATAGGTCCCCAAATGTCAAGGAAGAGTGAATGTAATGACGAAGGATGGGACAGCAAATATACATACATATGGAGAAAAGGATTTGAACCTCACCTGGCAAAAAAGAATAGAATTAAAGGGTAGACAGAAAATGAAATCTGTCTATTTTAAATAAATCAATGCAAATAGAGAGTGAGAGAAATACAAATTCTGTTCTCTTGACCACTTAGATCATTTACAATTCTGGCCCATCCATTAATAAACAAAACAAACAATTGTAATATGCTGGCTCAAAAGTCTCTGAAGTGACGTGAGATAAAAGATATAAATTAGCAGTTCCTCCTTGGGGGAGAAGATTTTTGTGCTAAGAGCATTATGAAGCAGCTGCAAAAGTTAGTCAGGAAAATAGTGATTTTCACAAAACAACACTGAAATAGAATCAGCTTAATTCAGTAAATCTAGCAACAGTCACTGAAGCAAGTCTCATGCTAGACACGGTAAATGTGATGCAGCTTCCCATCACCACGCTTACTTTTTACATAACTTAATCAAAACACATTCTTCATGGATTTCTACTTCATAATGCAGGAGACACTCATTACCTTTAAGTGACACCTTCAAACCAAGCAGCTTATGATAAGCGCATTACATCGTGAGAAAGTGAAATTGTAGCTTACAGTCAGACTATGACTCGTACGTACATTTAAAATCTAGATCAGGCCTGGGTCAGATGTGACTAACAGGCCACCATCATGAAGTGTTCTATATAATCTTTTTTTTTCCTGGGGAGGGCATTAAAGAACCAACCCATTTTTGCACGAGCTCATTGGTAATGACAGAGTGACTCCTTTCATTGAGGTAGCAGCAAACCATGTGGTTTGCAAAGTGATCCAAGCAGCTGCTGAACGAAGAAGACGTAGAGGTGTGAGTGTATTTGTGAAGACATCCAGGTCAGACAGAGACAGTTTGTCCAACATGTCGCTGCAAGTTGTTCGCAGTTGAAGATCATATAATATCACAATGGTTTCAGGTGGACAAGAAAGAAATCGCTGTTCGATTAATGGGGACATGGTGATGTCATAAAACAGGAAACATCCTGATCATTACAATGGGAAAACAGGAAGCTATTAACTATTCATAATCAAAGCATCCTTAAATATTATTGCAAGCCAGCATGAGGCTGGGTGTCAGCAGCACAGTTTGAGAAATGTTGTTAGGAGAATTCACTCGGCACTCGCAAGGAAAATATAGACAATCCCTCCTTTGAAATTGGGCCATTAAAATTTATGCTTGCAGTCCCCGACAATGAACTCTGCAAATGCCTCCTTTTACATCAATTACAGAAGAGATGGAGAACAACAATAAAATTCTCAGCAGTATTTTTACCGTCATAACTGTGTAACTGTCCCATTAAGGCCTGATATTGCAAGCTTCTCAACATCGCCAGCTCCAAGTCAGTTTGTTTAGCAGACGTCAGAGAAGAGATATAAATACAAATCCATACAAATATGCTTGCGGTTGTAAATTCTTGCTGATTCTTAGAAGTGGATTGTAGAGCCCAGCCAGCAGCTGCTCAGCACTAATGGAATAATACGCTATTGATCTAAACATGGAAATGTGCTCCTTCCACTGGGAGGTCAGTAGTCAAGGTCAGCCGAGGAGAACGGGTGGCTTCATGTCACTGGCTTGTGTGGTTGTACTTCCTCCTCTATCTGTACATGAGCATCAGTTTCGGCATACTTTTACAATGTTAAGCCTTTAATGTGTTTTGGGACATTTGTGCATTTTCGAGGCTATTTAAGAATATGCTTCACAGTATCTGTCATGTTGCGTTGTTGTAGCAACAAATGTTTGTTTGGAGAAACAATTTGTTTTTAAAGTTGCATTTAGAACTTTTCAGAATTTTTTATTTCAATTTTAAATATGAAAGGTTAGATTCAGGTTTATTAGGTTTATGATATTGAATGTAAGAAATACTAAGAAATCTGCTGTATTCTATACAGTACAACATGGGAGATGTGACAGTGGTCGCCATTGATCAATACATATCCAGGACTACTAGCTTTAACACAGAAAATATTCCAAGCTTAAAACAATATTAATCTAGAGTTTCATTGTTCATTGTCATTGTTTAGAATTGACATTTTTTTCAGCGTGTAGTTTCAGTTGCTTGCTTAAATCAATATGTACAATATGAATAGAAAAAAAAAATCATGATAAAGACCACTCACAATGAATACATTTTCATTCTGCAACATAAACACAACCAACTGCATTACCACAAAACTTATTGAGCGGTCAGTTCAGTTCTTTGCATTACTGGAGTTGGTCTACAACGTCAATAAAAATGTGTTTATGTTTAAATCTAATAATTGTAAGTACCAAGTAGTAAACAATTGTAATACGTGTAGAGAGGAAGCCATTCAATATTTCACGTCTTTCATCATGTTCATAGTCTGACAGACTCCACTTCCACTGCCCACTATTTTGGGGTTAAATTGTGCTGTCTGTCTGCAGTACCTGATGTATCACATCTCTTAATGGTTTACAATAACCATGGACCCATCTGGACACATCTCCTGGACACTACTGATGAAATATTCAAAATAATGGGAATAAAATATCACAAATTCCGATAATCCTCTTGAACGTACTTTGTATCAATCATTTTTCTTGGGTGATTTCCACACAACCATGTCAGAAAATGTATTTGGACCACTCAAGCCAACAAAACCACCACCAATCCAGAGACCCAGAGTCCACCAACGTCATGACTGAACGTTTCTTGTATTAAAGTTTGTGATCGACAGACTCTGGAGGACTGTGTCACTCTGTCACTGGTGTTGGCTGTGAACCACCACGGAGATGGAGAGCACAGCGTCGCCATGGTCTTGTCATATTCCTGTACACAAGTCCATTGCTATGAGTGCGACGTGCACCTGTGTTTATCAAATTTATCGAGGGATGTAAATTCTCATCACGGATGGACAGATTGCTTTCAGTGGTAAATGGTGTACAATAAGATATCGCCCATCTCGGCGTGACAGGACTCTCCCCCGCAGCCACCCCTCCAGAGCTGAGCAGCATCGATTCGCAAACTTTCTCTTGCTCATTGCAGTGACACTGAAGCAGAGAAGGGAGGAATAAAGAATTGTGTTTGATCGACAGGTCACCAGTAAACAAACTAAACAACAGGATGGAATTTTTACAGCATTGTATGTTCCACAGATGACTGCAATGCAGAATTTTTGTGAGCTTCAGAGCATTTAGTTAATTGGTGTCAAGACGATTTGAAGCAATAAAAAGGCCCAAGGAAAAAGAAAATCTTCTACCCTCCTTTTAGGTTTAACCACAGATCATAACACTCTGTTGACAACATGAACATAAACACCTGTCAGTGCAGGAAAAAGAAAACAAGCTATTCCAACATTTGTTTTATTCCCGCTCCCATCATTTTACCATTAACCGACAGGTGTTTTCTTTTCAAGTGTAATTATGTCTGAGTAATTTCGGAGTATGCTCTGGTCTGCTGTTAACTGCTCCTGCGCTTCGTGGTGTGAAATTCCTTATTTTTACACTTCAGCGACTCAAAACTAATCACAAATAGAGCGGAACACAGAACCCTAAGTAGTTGAGCAGCGATTTGTGATGCTAATGATCAATTATGTGGAACACACGAACGTCTGCGAGCATGTGGCAGTCGTTGAATTGAAACGAGAAAGTAGTGTACTGCTGATGTTTTTGATGGATCCAACCGGCAACAGATGCTCAGGCAGGATTTACATAATATAACACAGCAAGTGCCAAAGCCACTCTGGCTGAACAGCTACTCAGGAGAACAGGCTGTCATTAAAATTGGCGGCCATTGTCCTTTGGTCAGGAAAGAAAATCATTCCATATCAAGATGCGTACTTATTTCTAGGGGTGGGATTCGATTAACAAAATAATCTAAATAATTTGAGAATTTGTGATATACCCTTAGATACATTTAAACAACAAAATATAGTTCATTTTGCATCAGCTTCACAATAGCACAATAAATCACGATGGTGGCTATATTCAAGTTTTTATATCACCTTATTTCAACTAAAGCTCTGTTTAATGTCTTGAAAATATTTGTATACGAATTTCAATTTTATAAGAATTTCAAATACATTCAGAGTAGAGGAAACCCTGGCCATTGTGTAGCAAAAACGTCCCTGAACCAAAGCAAACAGATGCTTTTGTTTGCTTTAGTTCAGGGATTCCTCCATGTTTGTTGTTGTTGTTATCATCCGAGCTGCCACGTGTCTTGTGCATCAGTGTGATCAGTGGACCAGGAACTCCTGCACTTACAAAGGTTCCCTGTTGTCTGGAGAGCAAACTGTTCAATTAAATTAAATTAAATTATTGTTGTAATGAATTAATCATAATAATATTTAATTATTTAATCGTAATTAACTTGTTAAAGTCCCACCACTTCCTTTTTCTTCTTGAATGAAATGGCATATAATTCTAATTCTGGAATTTTATTTTTATATTATTATAAAAGATAATATCCACTTGTACAAAAAAGAACAACTGTTTGTTTTCCATATTTAGTATAGTACATTTTTTTCCATGTTCAATATATTAATACTACTACCTATATATGAAATCATATATACAGATTTTATGACTCTACATGAAACAGCTATTCATTTTCCAGAATGACTTGCATTACAATACATTTATATATAAATATACTTCTGCTAATAATGTATTGCAATTCTGATAATGTTTTTAAAACAATAAAACATTTTTTAGAACAGATCTTTAATGGTATCTCACTCCATTGTCATTTTTACCCCATGTTAAGTCCTCACCTCTACCTCGCTGGCCTCCCACGTGTCCTGCACCGACTTGACCTGGCTGATGTGAGGGATGGTGCGGTGAAGCAGCGAGCAAGCTTGACAAACAAACACGCCCAGAGTCAGTGAAGCCCAGTCCGGCTCTGCGGGAGGAAGGAATACGGATAAAATGAGTGATGAAGAAAATGGTTTACACCAGATATCACCGGGGAGTCAAAGGATTAGTCATTAAAATAGAAATTAAAAAAAATAAAAACCAAAAAAACAGCTCACTGAAAAGGGATTACAACTGAGATGGTCTCAATGGTACCGAGGAGAAAAAGAGAAGAGTGACTTTGAGTGCACCAAACATAGTTTGAAGCAAAATATGATTTAGGGGAAGTAGCATTTGGCTGACCGACAGGAAGCAGACGGCCTGACGTCATATCATTAGTTACAGTTACGACTCTAGCATGAGTGACTTCCCGGGCGAGAGATTGTTGACTGGCGGCAGAGATGAGGAGAAACAGGAACCAACCTCTATAAAAACCATATATTAATTGAGGGTCATGGATGTGTAAAAGGAGAACATGAAAATGATAGGGGGATGCACTAGATAGGTGTGGTGTAACTCTTGATAGGAAATGCCAGAAGACAAAGATGAAAAATGCTACATGCAGTAAAAACACCTGTCACCATGCAGTACAATCAGTTTGTGACCTGGGGAGTTACCTTTCTACTGAAACATACACAGACTTACCATTTACATTTCATGACCTTTCATGACTCTGGACATGGTAGTGTCAGAGTGATACATTACAGTGTGACAAAATAAGGTTTGTGTGGGTAGAGAAATGCATCTTTTGACACAGTTATACGTACGTACGAATGAACCACAGACTGTACAGTGTGTTTGTTTAGCCCAAAATCAATTATGCTATTTGATGCTATTTTCAAATATATTTATTTCATTGGTTTACATCAACCTATACAGATGTGTTCTACGCATTCATATAGTCACTTAAGTACAATTCAATATTAAAATAAATGAGGGAATCACTTTTTCAAACTAGGATGTGCATTCATGTGCACGTGAATAATCTCAATATTGTCAATACGTTCTGCTTGTTTCAGAGCTCCCAATAAAGGCACAAAAATAATGGGCTGCACCCACACAAGCAGTCACTCAGTGATGAGGTCATTGCTGTGTGAGTCAGGCTTCATGGAGAAGCAGAAAGCACAACGAATAAAACAAGGAGGCACACTCTATGCAGGTCAATATCGCCAAATGAGACGGCAGGTGAACTACAGCTACACTAAGACTGCTGTTTTTCCAAACATTAAAAGAAGTTTTTAAACTGCAACCATTCCATACTCATTTCAGGTAATGCCCAGTATGTGAGCGTCACATTTATCTCAATTACTGGTGCAAGACACAGTCAAGTAACAGATTCTAAATGAAAGGGAAACACAATTATTATGCACAATGAACTCTTACAGTAGTGTACACTTGGACAAAAGAAATACAAACATCTATATTTTACAAGAATGAATTTGTGAAAACAAGAATACTATATTGTACTAATGACACAAAATTTTATTTATTGTTAATACTTGTACTACTACTACAACTACTACTACTACTCGAACCTTGCATCTATTGGTTCTTGCGCGAAGGACTCCTCGTCTCCAGGGCGGGACCTCAATGATGAGTGCTTGTTCCACTTTCTCTCAGAGCTGAGACTTTCGTCTCCAGTCTCTTACTGTGGTGGGACTCATCCAGGGTGGGACATCTTACTCCTCTTCCTCACAATGGGGTCTTGATGAGGAAGTCTTGTTGTTTGTTACCGTTGTTGAGTCTCAGGGTGGACTTCAGACAGCAGTTTTTGACTTGTTGTCAAAACATCTTGTCAATTTAGACAACACTGTCACCTCAATTATATATTTTTTGAATTTCAAGCAGAACACAATGCACCCAGACAAATGGCATCATGCTAAACCAGTGGACTTCCCCCTGTTGTGTAACTGTCTTGTAACTTATTGGCTGACCTTCACTTGTTTGAGCTAATCCCATTTGGTTCTTCTCTAGGTTTTATTGAGCGTAACGACAGAGAAACAAGAGAAAAGGTGGAAGTAATTAGATAACTAGAACAGTTGGAGGCAGCTTATTCAAGATCCCTGTTTGCGCATACAAAATAGCGTGAGCAAACAAGCAAGCAATCTGAAACAGGAGCTAAATAAAACAGAATCATTTGAAGCACATGCTATGGTTTGCAGTATGTGCCAGAGACAAGAAAAAACCATCAACCACAAACCAAAAAAACTAAAACTAACTAACAAACAAAAAAACAAAACAGGTCTTCAGTTGCTGCATGGTCCTACTCAATGTTTTACTCCAGACTGTGTAGTTGCCCAACTGAATATTTAGGGAAGTGTGGTTACCCTAATCACATGATGTTAAAAAATAGACATCTCCCCCTCATGACTCCTTGCTACGACGGGCCTCTCTGATGGCTCTACACCAAGCAATTAATACGGCTAGAAATTCACTCAGAGAGTGCAAACATGGTTCAGTCCACCGTGAAAACAGTCAGCCACAAAATGTCCTCCAAAGAAAAACAAAAAAATACCTCGATCGAAATGTTAATCGAAAACGGCCTGATCTCCCAATGTTAAAGAATCCTTTAAGCAATTCCTGGATCCAGATCACTCCCAAAATTGGATCATTTGCTCTTGTCCCATTCCATATATTTCCAGAAAGTGTCATCCAGCTCTGTCCATAGTAGCACATAGCAGCTGGTCTTTTATCAGTACAAGACAAAGAAGACAGTTCAGGGTTTCTCCTCCGTGTAAACCGTCTTGGCCCACTGCCACGGCTTCAGAATAATTGTCTATTTTTTAATGACGAAATCTCACAACTCACAGCTCAAACTGTAAATATAACTGTAAATATGTGTAAAACACGATGCATCGTGGCGGTACACATGACTATGGTTTTTGCTGGGAAAGAAGAATAACTAAATCGCAGAAATCCACACATTGCTGCTTAGGATACTAAAGTCACAGATCTGGCTGGACACATGAAGAGATGGACCGCGTGAGGATGGCTGGAGATTTACTTCTCATGATCAAAAACTAGCGTTTTTATTAGTGCTGTGTTTAAAAAATCGATTTTCCCATTCTGAATCGATTCGTACGTCACTTCTATAAAATCGATTCGTAGGTCCAAAGATCGGATTAATTAATTTACGTTTTAACACATACTCTCCGGGTGAAGTCCAACCCCTTTGACGCAGGCGCGCACCTGGGACACCAAAGTCAAAACAACATGGCTCCTCACAGTGGCAACACTAGCAACGTGCCGGGTTTGAAAACGCCTGAAACGCTCGTAGCAATGGTCTGGCACCATTTTGGGTTCAGTCGGGACCAAACCAAAAATGCGCTCGACAAAAGCATAGCAATTAGCATGTTATGCCGAATAGAGGTATTGGAAGTGTTGCAGTATGGCGGAAATATGACCCACCTCACGAGTCACGTGACGCGACATCACCCAGCGCTCCTTTCCAAGCCATCCACCGGGCCACAACAAATGAAACTCGAGCGAACTTTACCACTACCGGGTAATTCTGCACGCTCTGTCAAAATAACTGAAGCGATTGCGGGCTTCATTTGCAAAGATATGCGCCTGTCTTGCGTCGTTGAAAACAAGGGCTTCAGGCGGCTAATGAAAGCCACAGTGCCACACTACGCTATGGTGTCTCGCAAACGTCTGTTATCCCAAACATGCACCAGTCAGTAAAAGAAAACGTGAAGAGTAAGCTTCAGTCAGTAGTCAGGGTGGGCATTACAAGTGATACGTGGACATCTTCGCAATCTTACACGAGTCTGACAACTCACTATATTGATGAGGAGTGGGACCTCTTCTCGTACGTACTACAGACCACATAGAACTGTTCACATACTGCGCAATGACCGTCAGGTTGCTGTGAAGTCAGTAACCAGCACTCTGTTCACATTTTCAGTGGCTGAGAATACCTTTTTTTCATTTTGATAATAACATAAAAACGCATTAGTATTAAACAGCAGCATCTTTTGGGTGAATTTTTAATGTCATATTTCTAATAATGCACCAGTCCCATGAGCAGTCACATCTGGCGTTCTGTGTCTGGATCTTTATTATCATTTACTATGAATCCTTCATTAATTTCCTGTTGAATGTCAATATGATACTAGTATTAATACGTTGCGTAACTTGTCATGTGATTATGGCAACAGCTCAGAAAATGGTTTAAATACTAACCTGAATCAAGATTGGATCGGATCGAATTGATCTGAATCGTAATAATCGATTCAAAGTCATGAGAATCGGAATCGAATCGATTCTTGAAATTAGAATCAATACCCAACCCTAGTTTTTATTATCACCAATTTATTTATTTTCCATATCCTGACGCAAACCTGTGCTTTATGTATCTTGTTGATGATAAGACATTTAAAATTTCAAAAGTCAAACTATCTTCCGGAAACAACTCCTCTTTTTCATCTCCACATATTTTCAAAGAAAAGAAAACTGGTTTTAGTAACCGCTCACCAAAGAATTCCACAGCAAGCGTTTGACAGTTAACTCCCAAACAAAAGGCAACTGCTCGTGCCAAAAACATATTCCTTGGAGGTCAATGTGACGTTCCCCACAAATTGAACCAAAATAAAGAAAATATGACTTTACATTTTTTTCTCATGCCTTTCCCATGAGATGTTTGTTTAATTTTTTCGTTTTATTTTAGTCTAGTTTTTGAGTGACTTGGCCATTGTCAGGGCGGGTCAGCCGAAGAGTGACTGAGATATGTTGCCAATCCAGTTTCAGGTTTTTACCAATAGGATTTTACATGTATATAGGTTTCCCGCACGTAGTCAAAATGGGAATATCAATGTGAGCTTCCTTCAAGATATTAGGAAACATGAACCCAATAAAAGATCATTTTAGGTGACAGACCAAGGTACCAAACAAGTATGAACACTGACTAAAGGTTTAAAGAGCTGATTTACTAAGGTCCACGCTGCATGTCATAAAAAGCTCACACTATTAAAAAGCTTGCACAGAGATTGGGTACAATTTTAAAAAAATTTAATCATAGTCAATTGACCGGTACAGTACAAATTTGTCCAACAGTAAGGATTAGCCGCACCCACTAAATATAAGAAGGAAAATAGATCTTTTCCATTCATAAGGTGCGTATGCAGGGGTTCTGTCTGTGCCGTGGAAAGGCCAGTGGTGCTTAAAAATGCGTGAGGATCACCTCTTAACTAGTTTTAAAAACAGGGGCCAGCATCGCAACGGACTCATGAAACAAACCAGTCACATCTTTTATTTCACCTGTGTGTCCGAAATTCCGACACCACCGCTTAAAGGGAAATAAAACACATGTGATGTCATTGGTTTGATGCGACGAGGCTCATTATTTTGGCAGCATGACGCTCTTTAGCCTGTAAAAATCCACATATTAGCAGCATCATTGTCAAAGCGGTAAGGTTCAGACCGCAAGAAAAAAGTAGTTGCATATAGTCTGGGAATTATGGTAAATATTTGTGGAGTCATTGGATCACTTTCTTAAAACACTCCATATACATTACATTTCATTATATTTTTATTGTTTTTCTCAGAGCCTCCCACTGCCATCTGCCATACTACTTGCCAAGACCATGTCTCTGGGGCAGGAGACGAGCGTCAGTCCAGCAGAGACGTGAGCCCAACAGAGCTATGAACAATAATACTGTGACCATCATCAAATTTAAGTGTTGTTAAATGCGGCAGCCGCAATCAGCAATTCTTTTTCCACAGATCTGATAAGGTGATCTTCTCTACTAAGTCCAGGGACACCTGAACAGCTATCGTGACTCATTTGGAAACCCCAAATCAATCACTGCACGTACGTGCACGTGCTGGGAGGGGACCTTTAAATACATGTCATTCTCAGTGTGACACATTAGGGAAACTGAACATTAGTTGGCTGCTCAACAGAGCTGTCATTCGTTTCGCCACCTTCAGAGAACAAGCAATGAGGAATCTCAGATGTAGCTCAGGTGGACAAGAAAAGCTGGACTACAAAAATAGCTCAAATCAGCATTTTCAGGTGAAATATAGTGGAAGTGGTCAGTCATCCCGTTGAGTTCACTGGGAGGTCAGTGACATTGAAAATGCATCACAGTGATTCACCTTAGAGTAAACGTACATGTAGGTACTAGGCTGTTGTTGATGCAACTACTATCTCTGCAACCCGACAATGGCTGAGCCATTGTGCACGAATGACTAAAAGAGCAAAAGCTTGAAACACACTGTATATTCAAGAGTGAAAACACCCGAACCATGTGACAGAGATGCTGAGGTTTCTGCTGCACATCCAACATTCTCACACCTCAGTGACTGCTGAAGCTTCTCTCTGGAGGGAACCCCCCCCCTAATTTTTGTGTCCTTAGCAAAGGGCAGAGCCGCTTCTTTGCTGATCTATAGAGGAAAGGTGCTATAAGCGCTCGGCTCAGGAGAAGATAGAGGGGTAACTGCATAGGTAAGGAAGGACAGAGAAAGAATGACTAAGCATTAAAAACGCACAAGCTGAGTGGCCACCTTTGTATTTCCAGAATAATTCTGTTGGTTTACTTGATGGACGTTGTAGATGGGTTTAGGTGAACAAGGTCAAGCAGAGGCACAGAGATAATGAGATATTTGTTGTGATTTTCACATGTTAAAAAAACACTTTCATTTGTTACTGAGCATTAATTGGACTACTAAAGTGAATATTGGCAATTGGAATCTATTCTCTCACAAGGCTCACAGGTAACTAGAATCACTTGGACCTTATTGAGGTGTTTAAGAGTCTCTTTTTCAGACGACAGCAAGCACATCATGTGTCTTTACACACCTTGACTTTGCAGATCATGACAAAGAGATCCTGCAGATTGCTCAAGTAAGGAAGGATGTGACCCAAAGCTGGTTTAGTAGCAGCTAGACAGTATGTTTGTGGAGTTCACCTGAGTTGCGACAAATTGCTACACAACCACACGCAATGTCACAAGCGGTCTACATGCAGCCATCTTTCACAAACACAAAAAAACACACTAAGACACACAAAAACATACATCCAACATGCTGAAAATACTTTGTAGATTTGTGAAAAGATTTCTAAAAAGAAAGATTTGGGCACAGTCAATTAAAGAACTGAGAAGAATAGTGCTATACTGCTTTTTCTGGTCACTTTACAAGACTGCTTTTCATGTTGAAAGCTCTGTTCAGAAGTCAACCTTTAAATGTTCTTTTTACTCTCACTTCTCACGCTACAATCTCTAGCACACAGTGCAATGACAGACATTGTTCGGTAAATCTCAGCACTTGTTGAGAAGGACGAGAGCAACTGAGTTCCTCAGGCAGCTGGGGATTCGCTGAGAATCAGTTACCATGCAATTATCTGCTTCCCCGACAATTGGACGGCGGGTGCTCGGCTGCAAGCTCCAGCACAGATGCAGCGTTCGCAGATGTACGACACAGAGCTCGTCTGTCTGCTTGGTTTGTGGTTACAAGGACACACTGATGGAAGCAATCAGACTCATCCATCTGGATGACAAACAACATCTGGATAATAACCGACTGAAAACATAACATTTGTATCAGGCTAACTAAATACAACCAATAACAAGACAATACAGATTTAGTTACCCTACCCCTGCCACCGAGCCCTTTATTTCTCGTGCACTCCCAAGCCAAATCTCACAGGAGCTGTACAGAGCAGAGAAGCTGGCAAACAGGGCGGGCTTGACTCCAAAGCACTGGGCGTTCAGCCCGCGGAGCCACACTGGTTCATGTGCCATTCTATCGCAAAGAAACAAGGAGGCATTGGAGGAAAAAGGATCCACCCGAGAAAAGAGCAGCCTGTCCTTATTTGCAATGTGGACCGGTTTCTTTAAAAAACACAAAGACAGTGTTTACAGCAAATATGCAATCGTTTTACTGTTTGACCTGAGCCTTAAATCCAGCTTGTTATATGAGGCACATCGAAGCATGAATAGAAGGTACAGTGCTCTCCTCAGTGCCTTAACAGAGTAGGGGCCCCATATCCTGGGACTGTGGCCCCCTACGCTGAGCTCTCCACCCATAACAGGATTTTTCCAGCATAGTAGGAGTTTCCATTGAAATGTAGTGAAGTGAGACTTGCAGTGTTGGCGCTCCTTCGCTGTTATTCAAGGACTTCCACTTTATTACATTAGAAATCCTTAATCTCGTGGTGGGGAAAATTGATAATGTACGTAATGTTCAGACTCTTCTGGTGAAAACTACAAAGGTCAGGAGCAACTCTTAAAGGAACTTTACACAGGCACAAGAGAGTGAAGGAGCCCTGAAAAACAAACAAAAAGCATGACACGCAGGGGAATATATTCACTGTGGGGATAAAGGGATAAAATAAGAAGAACTGTTCTTCCATCTGCTTCTTTTCAATCGCCCTATAATATATAACGTAAGGATCCTCATGGTGTATTTAACTGGATAGCTATGTCATATCCATTCATTTAGCAAGTGTTACCACTCACATTGCTTCATGCCTAACATCGCGACGTAGGCCTGTCTTAACTAGCAACTTTACCAACTTTAATACGTGACACTAACAGATGATTAACTTCAGAGATCAGCTTGTGAGATCCGGTTATGCACCGTGTCAAGTTTGCCAGGTTTTTTTTAACTAGTGTGGAACACAAAAATGAGCAGCAGTAGTGACAAGATACAAGTGACCGACGTAACCATCTAAACTTTCCTAAGTCCACATAGAAATACTGTACATGACAGGGAGTAACAGTTGCTAAACTGTACTACAGAGGGGCAAAAAAAACCAAAACAAAAATACAGTTCAAGTAAAACCAAATGAACATTATTCTGAACTAATCTGGAATTTAAAAAACCTTTGCCGCTGGTGTAGGTGCTTCAACTGAGGCAGTATGGCCTCAATGGGACAGTAGTGTGTACTGAAACTATGTACCAGGCAAAGAATATTTCACAGGTAGGGTGTGGCCTGACTTTTACATCAATGTTTGTGACATAATTTCTACTCTTTGAACCATTCATGTCCATAGGTGACTGTGGCGGTGTGAAAGTGACAGACAGTGAAGCAGATTTGGGAAAAGATGAAAACTAGAGAGGTGCAAGACGAATGGGGTTGGCATACAAGGTCAGTGTTCTGAGGAGGTGTCACAGACAACAGAAAAGGCCAATTGAGAGGACAGAGTTACTGTTCTGGTGAGTTGGCAGGAGGAACAACATGCTGATATGAAACTTTCAAGAGCCACAATAAAGATTTGGGAAGCAATCGTAACACGTGTATACAGTGTTCACATGCACAAATGTTAGAGCAAAGGTCTGAAATCTGGATTGAATTTTGTTTTGTAAATATTCTCAATTGTTTTTGCAGGTGGATTTTTACAGTAACAGGAAAATCACATTTACATGAGAGTTCTATAAATAGAAATACTATTAAGTATTTTACACCAACCCAGGGGTGTGTGATAGGACGATAACAAAACCTGGCGACAATCTGGCTCTGTGAAGAGACTATAAGGATTGTCAAGACTGTCAAAAGTAGCAGATCTTTGCTGATGTTCCAACTCGCTCACTTTATCTCAGCTTTACATACAGAAATAGTCCTGTTGCA
Organism: Synchiropus splendidus; assembly: GCF_027744825.2. NCBI lineage: Eukaryota > Metazoa > Chordata > Actinopteri > Syngnathiformes > Callionymidae > Synchiropus > Synchiropus splendidus. The sequence goes on from NC_071334.1 coordinate 29,648,599, forward strand.
CTGACTAGAAACTATCCAAATATCATTCATAGAAATACAAGTATGACCGTGACAAAAAAAAAACAAACAAAAAAAACCCCGAAATTGTGACGTTGTAACAAGAAAGAAAAGGGATTTTTTCATATCGTCCAGCCCTCCTCCAACCTGTTGATGTTTCAGGGCCACAACTAAAATCTTCTCCATTAAGACTCTTAGTTTGCTTCTTGGCAAGACAGATGTATAAAAAAATGTGAAAAATGCATAATAGATGACCAGTTTTTCCAGATCTTTTATGGTTGTATGATGGAAACTTGTTTTTTCCCCCTCTTTACCTGCCAGCCAATTCTGGGAAGATTTACCTAAAACAAATCACCAGCTGACGGGGTCGATTGCAACTCAATATCCAGATCCAGTAAATTGATCTCAGATGCAGGAAGAAGAATCGGGAATACATCTGACTCAGGATTATTGGAACAAAGCAGTACACATGGTTGGGTCCACAACGTCTTGTGCATGGCCTGGATTCATCCAGATTAAAGTGTTGTTCACTTTTCAAAATCCAAATTGTCTAGGATTTACTCAGAGGTGTGTGACAGATGGCAGGGTTCTCCTTGAGTTTTTCTTATGCCCACATAGTCAAGTGTTTTTGTTTAGATACTTAAAAATGTCTTTGGTTTTCAGTTGAAACTACCTGCATATATTGCTTTTCTTGGCACACCTAACATTGCTTGTGCACTGAGCACCATACGTAGAGAAACAATAGCGCTCAATGCTAAACCAAAAATCCTAGGGTGGACTACTTTTTATATGAAATCAGAGAAAACTGGATACACTTTGATAAAACACTTTTATAAAGTGACAGCCCTTTATTTCATACTTTTTATATTTAAAGTTATTTTTTCTTTATCATGCAATCTGCTTCTTTCACCACACATTTTGTTCTGTTGATTTTTTTGGACAGTAATATTGGATGATGTACACAGCATTGTATCAGCTATACTAATGTGGAGGGAAAGAAAGGACGGTCTGGTGGTCGCTCCATGGAAAGGGAGCATGACGACCAGATCATAAGGCAACTCACGTCCACTAACTCCTTTCCATGCAAACAAAGAAAGGTGAGTCTCCTGTATTTGACAGCAGTCTGTAACCACTTTCCTGAGACAATAGTGATCAACTTTACCCCACCCTGTCAATGTCTCGTCCGATTTTTGTTTCTCTTTCCATGTGGCGGTTTCGGCCGGTGAAGTTCCGTTTGTGCAGAGATTATCGTGTTCAGTGATGGAGCAGAACTCATCAGTGGAGTGTCCAGAAGGTGCTGACGGTGGAACGAGGCGGACACACACGTACACGCACAACAATTGTCTGACTCTCGTATGAATCGCCGAGTCAAGGTCCAGTGGCCTTCACTTGACAACAAAGGTGCAGCTGTTTAGCAGGTAGTTGTTTCCACCCGAGCGTCTTTCGAATTGGACCGGTCACGTTTTAAAGCAGCATTTCGACCCAGTTTCTGTTTCAGACACCCACTTAAAAATGTTATTTTTTTCTAAACACGGCGGGTCTCTTACCTGGGTTGCCGCAGTCGGCGCACGTTTCATTGCCAGCTCTGGACAGAACGTCTTGCAGGAGCCGGTTGTTTCCCTCCGGTTCCATGGTGAGTTGTGGTGGAACCGGCACATCCGCGTCTGGAGTCCGGCAGACAGCGGACCAGGTCACCTGTCACCTCCGAGCTGAACCACTGAGAAGAGACCGCGCGACCTGGGTTGAGGCTGATGTCTCCGTTACCGGACTGTCTGACTGCATAATAATAAACCCGGCGCCTCCTGTCTTCCGCCCTCCCTGTCGCGCGCCTCCATTTACTTTGTGTGCGGCAAGAAATGGCGACATCAAGCGCTCACCTTCAGAATCGCTCACCTTCCTGTAATTTTATATCAAAATGTATCATATCAAAAATTTGTCTCTCGCTCTCTCTCTTCTTGTTATATATATATATATATATATATATATATATATATATATATATATATATATATATATATATATATATATCCTGATTTCCAGTAAAAATATTTTCTGTTTTCTAGCAACTAAAAACTAAAACATGAAAATAGTAATATTTTTGTGTGCAATGTGTGTGTAATGTGTGCGGTAAAAATATTCACACACTCAGCAAATGTTAAAAGTAGAAAAAAACAATAAGAAAAGAACATAAGAATATATAGAAATCACTTGGAGTCTAATGCTCAATGCATATTTTATTTATGAGAACAGAATTGGACAGGAGCTACATTTCACAGACATCACAGCTTTTGGAGAGGGAAAAGAAACTGTTCTGCAGTCAGCATATGAAATAGTTGCTATAGCAATCATAATTGCAGTATTAGATGTGTATTTGAAGCAGCAACACAATTCCTCTTCAAAGTAATTTTTTTGTCCAAAATAACATATCTATAGTTTATTTAATGTACTGTTTCAATGGTGCTGCAATTATGTTGTTATACACACAGCAGGAATTCAAATGGAATGGTATACAAGCAGCAGTTGCAAACAGTATACTCAGATATTTATATTTAACCACTCCTCATTATCGCAAATGACATACATCTATGTCAGAAGCTTGTAGCCATTCAACACAATCTCAATGTGATTAGATAGGACACTATACACTTTGCACCATAATTGATTGACTGCAATAATAGCGCACATTATTGTTCAGTGTTCCTCATGTATTTTAGTCTTAATAGTACTTATATACACTAAATGCATCATGTGACCTCATTTTGTTCAGGTTACAATAATGTGATTTAAATGAAAACAGGGAGGTTTCGTTGGTACGTCATGTCAGCAAAAGCTCTTCAGTGTGGTAAATATTCTTTTCACATAAGAACAACGGACATCACTGACACAGTCTTAAGTTATTGACAAAAACAGGCTTTCAAGAGTAGATTGTGAAGAGAAACTAAACATGGGACATGAAGGACTGTGCCAAAGAAATGTTGGTCATCAGCGTCTGTTGCTATAGCGACCACTGGCAAGGGCCCTGTCACCACTGTGACCTGTCGATGACATCACTTCCTCCAGAAAACTCCTGGTGTTGTGGATGCTGCTTCCTCCCAGGACGATGCGGACTCCTGGAGTGCTTCGGTTCAGGTTGTAGACGGTCAGCGCCTCTTCGTATGTGGCCCCGCCGATGATGAAGACGATGATGTCCTGCGGTCGGTCTCGGAGGGTGCTCGCTCCTAAATACGGGAACTGACTGTCCTTGAGCCGACCTTTGATGAGCTGATCCACGGTGTCATGCAGTAGTGGCTGATGCTGCGTGTAAACGTTCTCCACTCCTTTAAGGCCTTTGAAGAACTGCTTGGTGATAGCCACGGCATCAGTAGGCGTGATGAGGTCGCTTCCTCGGACCCGCTTCCCGCCGTACTCCACCACACACTGAACCATCTTCCTGAGTCGCTCTGACACTCCTTTTCTGCTCAGCTCCTCCATCAATGCAGGCAGGATGCTGTTGCTGTGTCTCTCATATCTTAGAGCGTACAGAATGACAAGTCGCACAGCGTCCAAGTCAGACAGACGTGGGTTCTGCAGGAGGCGACGCACATTCTGCTGAGCACTGGAATGGTCGTTCTGGCAGGCAAGCTCCTGCTCCACCTCTGAAACCTCCATCAGTTGTCGCTCCGCAACCAGACGAGACAGCTCACCAACAACCGTCACGTGTTTTGAGACGGTTCCTGACATCTTCTTAAACTGGGGGTAGTTGTCAACAAAGGCCTTCATGTCGGAGATGGACTCCAGCTTCTGTTGACCCTTTGGCCTTTTCTTCTGAAAATCCTCCATTAGATTCTTGATGTTTGTGCCGATTTCACCAAAGTTCAAATACAAGTTATTGGCATAAAATTCATCGTTCTCTGCGGACAGCACCACCTCACGTAGATCTTTGTTGATACCAGGAACTCTTGAAAGGTCGATACGGTTGTTGTTGAGGCCCAGCAGCTCATGAACCATAGCTTGGTAGGTCCACTGGTTAAGAAGAGGAGTGATTGAGTCATCGCTGCGATCCAGAATGAGCAGAAGAGGCGGCACTTCAGTCTTCCTAAAGTCAAACAGCTCATACTCTTTCGTGATGATCTGCTTCACACTCTCAGCCAGACGTTTTGACATATCAGAGGAGAGTTGGTAGCGGATCATGGGGCATTTCTTAAGGGCGAGTAGGACTGATGTGAGACCCTGGGTGCAGCGGTGCAGCATGGACGGATCCCAGCTGCGACCTTTGGAAACGCCCTGCAGGTTCAGCGAGAACAGGTGAGGGTTGACAGCTATGAAGTCTCCATAAAACTCCTGCACTTCAGCCACCACTTCCTGCTCATCCGCCTCTGCCAGAGCTTTGACCTCACTCTTACTGATCACGTTGCTGAAGTAGATGAAGTAGACACTGTACTTTGGGTTACGCAGCTCGTGGATGAGATGCTCCACATTCTCTTTGGTGGGTCGCAGGTAACAGATGGCCTTTAGGTGCTTCATGCTCTCCCTGTTTTGAGAGTCGATGCGTTCGAAGAGGTACACTTCCTTCTGCAGGATCTCCGACTGGGTGTAGACTACACTCACGATGCTGGTAGTCTCCTTGTCCATGAGCAGAACCTTCATCCCTGGCCCGCTGCTCTCGATCATCTTCGAGATGTACTGCTTCACGGCCAGCGTCACATTCATGGCGGCGGCTTCGGAACCAAAACAAACTGATGCAACAGGCGGTCGTTGACTGATTCGGAAGCGCTTACTATTCGCGTAAGACAAAAGCGACCTCCTTCATGTGTAACTCTCCCTCCAATATTTTCAGGAGACAGTCAGCTGAGACCGGAGCTGTCGCAGGAAAACTGCTGCGCCTTCTTTTCCGGGTTCTGTCATGACGTCACGCACGACTCGCCTACTCATGTCTGGCTGTGGAGCGCCGATTTCACGATCGAGACAGAAGATTCTGGGCTAGATCGACTCCGGACACTCAGCAGTCATGTCAACTGCTATGAATTTTGGAAGTAAAAGTTTCACACCTCGAGCACCGGACAAAGGCGCATTTCCTCTGGATCATTTCGGTGAGCGTTACAGTCAAATGTCCAAACAACGATGTCATTGACATTATCACAATGTCAACTGTCAACATCCGATACTGATGTTTGTCGATCAGCTATGGAAATAGATTTTTTTTAAATCGACAGGTAATTTAATTTTGCTCTGTAGTCCTGTCAGTTTTAGCATGAGCTTGCCACATGCAGCTGCGACAATATTATATGATATTACCGCATTCCTATTATATTAACATCATATAAACAAGCTGCTCGCATTGTATAATGTATTGCTGTACTTCAACGGCCCTATATGACACCAAGTTGCCGAGTAGTTGGTGGTTAATCTATAAGCGAACCTGTGTTTGCGTGTCATGAAACAACAATTTATTTATTGTGGTAACATTTCATTGCTCTTGATTTTGTTTTGTTTTCACTTAAGTCTACAATGAAGATGAGATTGCAACATTTCTTTTGTCATTTTAGGCGAGTGTAAATCCTTCAAGGAGAAGTTCATGACATGTCTGAGAGAAAATGCATTCGACAACTCCAAGTGCAGACTGCAGTCCAGAGACTATCTGGAATGCCGGATGGAGCAGTAAGTTAATCTTTACCTTACGTTACAGTAAAGTATCCCATTTAATTTACATGTATTGTCTTGATCTCTAGTCAGCTGATGGCTAAGGAACCTTTGGAGAAACTGGGATTCAAAGACCTGACAGATTCCCCTCCCAGACAAGCTGACAAAGACCAGCACTGACCTCTTCTGCCTTGGTTCTCCTGGATTTGCTTTGAACCCATCATGTAAAATAAACAACCAGTAGACAAAAAAGCCATTTAACAACTTGTGTAGCTTTTTCATAATTGTTATCAATAAATGTATTTTTCTAACAAAGATGCACTATTTGTTGTATTATTTGCGCCACATTTAAAGCAATAGAAAAATAAAGAAAATGTATTTTCTATATGTAGAGATTAAAACTAAGGAAAGATGTGAAAGTTGCTATTGGCACGGTTTAGTGCTGAGACATTAATGGTGTCATTTCCTTAAATATATCGATTTGTTTTGGACTGTAGTGTAAAGAAACGTCAACCTCAGTTATGTGATAAATATAAACATATAAAACATTACAGAAATTCAACTTGAAATCCAAAGTGTTACATAAATAACTGGATGCAGAAATAATGTGAATTAGCATTATTGATTTATTAAGTATTGTGCAACATGTTGCAATCACAACAGAAATGTCTTATTCATTTACAGAGATCAAATAATTATTTTATTAGTTAGCTGCGATACAAATGGCGGCAAAGACAAAACATTGTCTAGCTGTTCACTCTTCAATGCATGACCTTTTATTTTGTTTTTCATCTCATTTCCCAACATAGAGAAGACGAAACCTCACTGAGAATGTAACGGGAAAATTTGCTATTTGCTTAACTTATATCGTACTTTTAAGTCTGTACGTCAGCTGAATCCCACACACTTGTACAGCAACACCACACCATTGGCGTGGAACTCTCCTCTTGTAATCAGCTGCATTGTGAAGGACCCCGCCCACTTACTTCTCCTTTCTAGGACAAGGACGTAAAGCATCCAGAGCAGGACCATCCGACAAAGGAACAATTAGGAATTTGGAATTATTCTCTGTGCATTTTTATAATAATAAAATGTATTATTATTACTAGCACTCTATAATAAATTATCATCTTAATGTTGATATTTTAATTATTTATTTTTATTTTATTTCTGTAGACCTACTTCATTTCTTGCTTCATAAAGGGACCTGGGTCACAAACTTCAGTCCATACTTGCTGTTTCTGATCCAAATTAATACCTTGGAATCCTTATATTAGCACACAATAAAAAGTCACACGATTTAACCAGTACTTGTAAATGACCCTTTTTGATTCTGGATTCGTCTAAATAAAGAAAAGTCAGATGCAATAACAACAGCACTAGTTCTGAATAAGAAAATTTGCATTCAAGCAGTATCTATATCACAACATGATCAAGACGGCTGGATTGAAAACAAAGGTATATGCAGTCCATGCAAAATGAAATCCATGCTGAAATGAATGATTGATTCATAATGTGTTCATGAATTTAAAACCATTTTAAAGGAATCCACGTTATTGTGCCTTTAACTAAAAAGACATGCTTTAAAGGAACAGACCTTAAAAATCGGCGTCATTGTGAGAGTTAGACAACAAACTTTTCTCTTAGTACAAAGGAAAGGAAGGAAAACATCAAAGAAGAAATTGAAAGATGACAGTCTAGCGGGAGGAGTTGGAACTGGAACGTGATCTGTGGCGACGGCGACCTGGTGATCGAGACCTGCGGCGGACAGGTGAGCGACGCCGGGGAGATCGGGACCTGGACAAGAAGAGTTCATAGTCAGAAGAGAAAACAAAGCAAAGCGAAGAAAAACCTTTTTTACTCACCTCCTTCTCATTCGAGGTTGAGTACGGCGCCATAGCGGAGGTGGAGGAGGCATCCGACGAGGAGGAGGAGAAAGCCGACGAGGAGGGGGGCGTATTATTGGGGTCAGTACTGCTGTGACTGTGATCTCCTGGCCATCAATCTGACCTGGATGGGAACAAAACAAAGTTTTATCTCCGATGCTGTCATCTGTTTCTCAGGATGAACTTTAGTGTACCTCCATCCATGTGTTTGAGCGCCTTCTCCGCTTCATCAGACGTCTCGAACTCCACATAGGCACAACCCCTGGCAAGGTGTGGGTGGGTACGGTTGATGGGCATCTCGATTGTCTTGATCTTGCCGTAGCTGGAGAAGATCTCTTGAATGTGTTCCTTTATAACAAATATAGGTCAGATTCCCTTTTTGGAATGAAATCCCAGAAACGATGTTTGTGTCATAAAATACTGAGCACCATTCGATACCGTTCCCGAACATAAGACACAAAGAAAACTCACTGAAAAAGCAGCTTGTTGCTGCTTGTGCAAACTGGAGTAAAGCTACCTGATTTCACAGATATGTCATACTTGCCTCAAAATATCCACCTGTGGCCACTACAGGAAGGGGATGATTGTCAGAAGGAAACAGCACAATCACACTCAGTGATATACGCACAGCTCACACTCACATCAAGCAGAAACTCTAATATGACTTTCAGGCTGTTGGTCAATTGAGGGACACGTCTGCACTACAGATGTGCATAAAATGATCATTAATATATCGCAAAACATAGCTCAAGCTCAGGTAAGATTAATCCACAGTAATTGGCTCTGCTGCAAAACCAAACATTTCCAAACCGCCTCCCAGCAGCTAAATGTGAACGCTTGCATCGACTATTTAACATTAGTTGGACTAAGAAAAAGAGTGGCACTGGAACGAATCCATGCCACATCAATCAAAGGCGATGGGCCCCTCAGGCAGGGCATGGAGACATGAGCATACTTGCATCTAGATCTAAATACACTTGAATACATGACTTCTTTCTGCACATTCCACTTAAGTTGGATACAGGACGACAATTTTAACCTCAGGAAAAGTTATTTAAATTAAGATCACCTTGATGACGTTTCTGGTGAGGCGACTCAGGTAGACCTTTGTTGGTTTCGGGGTTGGACTTCTCCTTCGCCTGTCTCGTTCCTTTTCATCTTTCTTCAGTGATTTGGACCTGCAGCAAATTCATGTTCTTCAGTCATAGTAAATAAGAACAGCGCTGTGTGCATTGGACATTACTTGGAACGCGATCGACGTCGGTTGTTGTGACGCTGCCTGCTGGGGCTGGGTGATGAAGATGAAGAAGACGAGGAAGAACGGGAGCTGGAGGAGCCCGAGTGGCTTGATCCTGAAGAGCTGGAGCCACTAGAGGAGCTGGAGCTGGAACCTGAGCTGCTGCTTGAACTAGAACTGTAATGATGAAAAAGAAAATCGGAAATTTGGAAAATGTTCATTTCAAGAGAAAACAAGAACATAAAGAAACTGTAAAGTTGTAGAACAGTTCACAAAAGACAGCAAAATAATGAGGCACAACGCCATCGTCATAATTTTTGATTATTACACATAATTTATATCTCTGCATTTGAAAAACAATAGAATTAGAATTTCACACACATGAGAAGATAAATGAATACAAAATCAGAAAGGTCCCTGATAAAAAAGGAGCAAAAAAACCCACAAAATATTCAATATTCAGGTGAGGTAAGGTTGTGGTCCATTACCAGGCACACGACAGATATGCACACAAATGTGGACATTTGTTGAGAGTCGAATGCTCTCCAAGTCTCAGGAATGTTGGAACAGACAGGCCCATCATGATGAAACCCATGCAGGCACCAGGAGAACAAGCACATCCACAGTCTTCCAGCGCAGTTACAAAAATGTTTTTAAATAAAAACAACAATGTACATATGTTATAAAAACTACATACTGACCTGCTACTAGAAGCGCTGCGTCTTGCCCGGTTCTTGTCTCTGCCACGGTCTTTATCTACACCACCTTTAGTGGGTGCAGGTTTTTCTTTGCTCTTTTCTTTGGACTTCTCATCCTCCTTTTTCTTTAATGGGGACAATGCCCTGTCAAAGAAAAACACTTTGAGTCAGGAAGCTTGTTAAAAATCACAATGACAGCGTGCAAGTGTTTTCACTTCATCGCAGACATTCTTAAAACAAGTGCTGAAACTAAAATAACTAATCTTCGCACTACTCTATTCAATCTCCTTAAAATGTCTGATGGAATGACGTTTGTGGTAATTGTAATGTACTACTAAACTCAATGCAATGTCACGTAAGGAAATATCAAACATAAATCATGTTAAAGAAATAGATTGTAATGAAATGGAAATCCATTCATTCATTCATTCATCGCATATCTCACGTCAACCAATTGTATCGGGCGTAATTAAGTTTTAACTACGTGGATTTCCATGTGTTGGAAGACGTTCTGCACCCAGTGCGGCATCGTAGTGACACAATTTCACAAAACAAAGCATATTTTGTGGTATTTTATATCAGCAGACGCAAATTAAGAAAGCACAGTGACACTACTGTTAACGTGCAGTGACATACACATCTCAACGCGAGGATTGTGTTGTAAGACGATAAAACCGCACATCTTAAATTAAACAACTCGCTGGATAAAATCGCTATTTACTTACATCGTGACAGCTGATAGCAATAAGCTAAAGGAGCCGCACAGTGATGACGTATGCCTAGCGACTCAATCAAAAGTAGTTGGGGATTAGTCCCTCAGTTTTACCTTGTAGGTTAAATACTTACTTATTACGTGAACGTGAGTTGCATTATAATCACATTTACTCATCAATTGAGTTTTCTTTTGACTCCCCGAAGCGTTAGTTTAACAGATGTTTACTGATACGCAATGGTTGATTTATAAGGTGCCAACTTATATTTGTGATGTACTTGATATCGTTTTCCCTACTCGTCGAATATCATCATACAGCAACATTAACTCAGGATTATTTGAATTAAAAGTCGTCAAATACTAAATCCACATTAGCCACGAAATTATTACGGCTACAATTAAACTAAAGCCTCATCGCGGTTCCATTTTTTTAGACGCATGTGGCGGCCTGTAAGTCAATAATGAGGGTAGAAATTCCCCTCCTTTATTGTGTCGCACCGGCACTGCGGTAAGACGCGTTCTTCTTAATGTGCGTCTGGTAAGGAACCATCCAAAATCCTGCCTCCAGTTTAAATATTTACTAAGTCTTTGTTTTTAAGTCTTTGACGGCTGCGTGGAGTCAGAGAGACGAGAGTAGCTGCGCTGTCTTCCAATGCCATGGCACCTGATATGACCTCGTCAGGAGAACCCGAACCACGAGAGACCAGCAAACCGGCAGGAAGCGCCAGAACACTCGCCTTTACCGTCATCTCTGCTGCTATTGGAGGGACCTTTCAGTACGGCTACAACATCTCGATCATAAACTCCCCCACCAGCTACATACAGACTTTTATTAATGACACATACACAGGACGCTGGGGCACCGGCTTGGACACATACCGCGTGACCCTCGTGTGGAGCTTCATCGTCTCTGCCTTCTCTCTGGGAGGCTTGGTGGGTGCCCTCCTCGCCGGGGTCATGGCCGTCCGCTTTGGGAGGAAGAAGTCGCTCCTGATCAACAACTGTTTTGTACTTGCTGCTGCTGCTTTTGTGCTTCTCAGCCCGTTGGCAAAGTCATTTGAGATGATCATCATCGCCCGCTTTCTCGTTGGGGTCAACTCTGGGGTAAGCATGAACATCCAGCCTATGTACTTTGGAGAAAGCGCTCCGAAACACCTCCGAGGCGCCGTGGCCTTCTCCTCAGCTGTGTTCACTGCATTCGGGATCTTCCTGGGTCAAGTTGTTGGACTCACAGAGGTGTTGGGCAGCGAGCCGCTTTGGCCTTACTTACTAGCCAGCAACTCCATACCTGGCTGCATCCAGATGCTCACCCTACCCTGGTTTCCAGAGAGCCCTAGATACCTTCTCATTGACAGAGGGGACAAAGATGCATGTGTCCAGGCTCTCACGAGACTAAGAGGTGGGGTTGCACCTCTGTCCGAGCTGGAGGAAATGCTTGAAGAGAAACAATCTGCCTTAAATTCCGGATCAGCCGTCAGAACACCCTGGTCTTTATTTAAGGATCCACATTTGAGGTGTCAGCTCAGAACTGTCATGGGTGCCAGCAGTGCCATGATGCTGTGTGGAAATGATTCCATCTACTTCTATGCCTACTATATTTTCCTCGCTGCAGGCATTCCACTCAATAAGATCCAGTATGTCACCATTGGCACAGGAGCATCAGAACTGACCTCTTCGATCCTCAGTAACTTTCTGATAGAGAGAGTCGGTCGCAAGCGTCTCCTGGTTGGGGGTTACAGCCTGATGACCTGCTGGACGGTGGTCTTCACAGTTGCCCTGGTGCTCCAAAGCCGAGGATTTGCGTGGATGCCGAACCTTTGCATGATCTGTGTCTTTGCCTACATCCTGAGCTTTGGTTTGGGTCCAGCTGGAGTGACCGGAATCCTTCCAGCAGAGATTTTCGACCAGTCGACTCGACCGGCAGCCTACATGGTTGCAGGATCGTGCATGTGGATCAGCTTGTTTTCGGTGGGGATGCTTTTTCCTTTCATTGTCAATGGTCTAGGGGACATGTGCTTTACCCCATTTTTGTTTGTTTGTTTGGTTTCTGCTTTGTTTTTTGGATTCACTTTACCAGAGACCAAAGGCAAGAGTTTGGCAGAGATCACCAAAGAGTTTGACAGAAAGAATCGGACAGAAAGATTGGAGGTTACTGAGCCAGAAAAGGATCGGTACCAGCTTGGAAAACCCTTTGTGTCAGTGACAGATTTTGATCCTGAGCATGCAAATACGGCCTGAAGCAGAGCCAGACTTTGCTGTTTATCTGATGTATGACTTCCTTCAGTAAACTGAGACATCATGAATGCTTTTTATGCAATTACAATCCTAGAATGACCTTCAGTGATGACCCAAAGCCTGATGCATTCACTTGAGAAAAGACCAGCTAATTTTTTTTGACACTGCTTTTAAAATACACTTGACTATATCCCTGGTGCGAAATGTTGAATGTTTTTCAGCATCTCTGTGCCAATACCAATCACTTTTTGTCTAGAATTTAGGTGAATAGTGGTGAAGGTGTTGTCTCCTTTCTCAAGTCAATGCATTATATAGGAATGTACTCAAGCCTTAACTGCATTTTCCACCTATTCACACCTGTCACCCTGTGAAGTTAGTGCTTGTTTTATCTTCAAAGCTGTAGAGAGTGAGCATCCACGAATATGTTGTTTAACTGCTGAGGATGCAATCCCAAACCTTTATCTCCTCTTGCTGAATTTTAATATTTTAATGATCATGTCTTGTTATCTTATATGCACTGAAGATTTTGGTACTTGAAGTCTTCAATTTATTTAAAATTTTATTCATGTTGTTATGTCTGAGAATCTCTATTTTTAAAACTGTGAAATAGTTTCTACCTCGTTGGTGCCAAAACCTATTTTGATGCCGCAGATGCCGCGTCTGCTGCCATAGACTGCTAAATGTGCTGCACCTGCTGTTGAATATTCAGAACCCAAAGTGTAACTTAAAAAGTCCGGTTGCTGCTGTATTGATACTAACCTTCACATTATCCAAAAGGTATTTGAGATTGTTATTAAACTAAAATGGATATTTATAAAGTTATTTATAACTATATGCTGTAAGGAGTGCTTCTAATCCTCCGTGCACTATACCTTGAGAAATTGTGCATATTTATCATGCTAAACTATTTAACACATTATTATTCTCAATAAAAGCCGTGATCTACATTTTTCTGCTTCTGTTTCTTTCATTTTGAGTGCCAGTGCCACCCAACACTTCCTGTTCCCTGTTATATACCATTTTATCTCAAGCCTGGATGGTTAAAGTTCAGTGTGTAAGATAATGACCATATAAATAATGTGACCCCACTGAGCTTTGCTGACAGATAAAGTAGCTTCCATGGGAGAGAATGACAATGAATTCGTGTTTCAGTCTTTGAGGGATTGTTTTGGATCCCTCTTCAAGTGAAGAGTCCAGGTTTCCTTTGGCAACCAGTGGTGAAGTGCAGAAAGCAGGTCACGTGGAGGAGCTGCATGTATAATTGATTCTGAGTATACTATGACAGAACATCATATTGCTCCCTGGCGCATGAGTGGAAACATGGGTATTACAACAAGCAGGTTACTTGGAGTGATAATTATCACGATAAATACATTTTCATTCTATTCCATGTGTCGGACACTACAGTCTCTCTTGAAACTGTTTTATGACGAAACTTATTGGTGGCGTTTGTCTCCAACATCATCATTTGTTTATGTTGAAATATAATACTGAGTGTAGAGATGAGAAATTCAAAGTTTCACGTCTCTCGTGCAACCTAGTCGTGTCTGACAGACTGCTCTGCCAGCTTTATTTAGGGATTAAATTGAGCCTGTATCTCATGTCTCCTAACAGTTGACTTTAACTAGGGACCAGTCTGGACACATTTCCTAGATGTTATTGAAGAAATATTGGAAATAATGTGAATAAATGATCATTTAGTCATACTCTATTCTCCAAATCATTATGCAAACTGCCAGTCCTTTGTCTTGTGTGATGAAAAACCTTTTCACAATTGTCTCTCCTAAAATGGTTGTTTTTCATTGCCTTATTGAAGATTTCACTAATACTTCGACCGTTTTAGAATTTGTTGATGGTCCCTAACTGATGCCGGGTTGCAGCATTAGCGTTGCCTGTTGCTTACCTCGCTAGCTCATGTCACTTCAGACAGTTGCTTGGCGTTAAGGTGACAGCTAACTGGCCAAACCCATGGAGTCACATCCACATCCAGGTTACACAGTTACATCGTTGAAGCATTGACAAATGATTAAGAAGTTAGATGTGGGCACCAGGAGGCATCGATTGTAAGTGTGCTCTCATGAAAAGCAGCGTGTTCTTTGCACAGACTAATAAATACTGCGCCACTAAGTTGTACTTATTTCGTGCTAGTCGTAAAGGTCAATCTCTGATGAAGACTTCATTTCCTCCCACTATCTGCTCACATCACTGTGGCAGGTCAGAATGAGATATAATGGCTTCATCAGTTGGCTTGGATGAACTGGAGCAGACGCAGCACCTTTATTATCGTCCGTCAGATGCGTGTGTGGGCACTGTGCCACTCCCGAAACAGAGACCACGTGGCCTGATAAAGTTATTGTCTCGTCTGCTATAGTGACCCATGAAGTCACCGCTTTCCTGGCCTCCTTTGTCCTGGTGCGCAGCAACTGTGTTTGTCTCAGAAACCAACGCACGGACCAATTACACATAATATGGGGCCCGTCATTTCGCTGCACTTCAACTCTGGTTGCCAAGGGAAACCAACCTTTTGAACTCCAGTGGTTTTCAGTACCAGCAGTCACCAGTTTCTTCTAAAACAAATAGTGAACAAGTACTTGCGATACCAATACTCAGTATGTTCGCCATTACACGTAGTTACTTTTTAAAAATTTTGCAAAAAAATGTTAGTATTCCACCTGTATGTTTTTTTTTTTTTTTTGGTACATGGGTGACGGTCACAGGTTCCACTGCAGTACAAAGACAAATTTTACAAAATTGTCATAAACTGACTTTCAAAATCTGGGCGCTGCTGTGAATTGGTATCGGTTTCATGGTATCAGTGGCCATTCTATGAGCACAAGAACTCAAGCCAGATATTGAACCAATACCTGAAACCAGTTTGCTCAAAGTGTCTGCATGATTTCTATCACAATTCTGTCTAAAATTACAATGTGACGTTTTAGCGCTTCATTCTCTGAACGTAAACCCATCAGCTGCACCTGCTTGTTGATGGCAGAAGTATAATGAAGCACTGTCTATTCTGCGGTATCAGCCCTCCTGCCTGCTGAGATTGCATTAGGCAGTAAGTGGAAGCATCACAAACATAATGAAGCACCTGTCCAGCATATCAGACACACATTTGCCGTCTCTCAGGCAGCCGTCGTCATCATCTCTGCGGTAATGGTGTGAAGAACGTGTTGATGTGTGTCCATATGTGTTGAAGAGGGAGTTTCTCTGTTTGAGGGACAAGTGGTTCATACCAAACATGTTTAGGGAAAAAAAAAAGATCAAACATTAATTTCGGTTCCCTATTTTGTTTCGTCACTTGCTTAAGTATTTATATGTATCGACCGGGCTGCTTTCCTCTCCATTTCCATATTTGAAAATGAGCCACAATGGACAGAGATCATTTACAATTCTAAACTGAGTTGCCATCAATGAATTGCAAATGAACCTTTTCTACTGTTGAGAGTCAACCACCTTTGGCTCCCAGCTCATTTGACCATCCTCCGATCCATTCCCCTCCCACATTTACTCATTCATTTGTATGAATATTTACGCATTTATTCCATTCATTTATTCATCAATGTTTAACTAAAAGCACTCACCAAGCTGAAAGAATCAGGTTACAGTCAAATGACCTTTTTCGTTTCCTCTGTCGAAGGAAAAACAACTTTAATCTCAAGTTAATTATAACCAAAATTGAAAGTGCTGATTGGTGAATGATTGGTTTTATTAATTAATCACCATTTGCATTTTGTCTGAAACATTTTAAATGAGAGCGCGAGAGACAGCGGGGTGCAAGAAGGAAAGCATTACGAGAGCTTGAGTGGCTTCTTTTTTGGGTTTTGTGCCAGAGTTTGCTGGCCTGCATCTAAGCACGTGTCAACTGAAATAAATGAAACCTGCAAAGATATGTTTTCATATATTGTTGTTGCTAATGTTTGGCAACAGTCTACACAGGGCAAGACAACACGGGGCTAAAAAAAAAGCAAAAAAGAAAAAGAAAAGAATAATAAATTAAACCATTTCTTTGATAAGTGCCTTGGAATTATGGACTAAAAGACAAACAATGCTGTTTTTTTCTGATTTAGCCAGTGTCCTTGGAACATGCTGTCCAGCCAGACACCAGCCATCTGGACTGTCCGTTCACCATCAGTGACCTGAAGTAACACCCAACTCTTGAATGCATTTTATTGGATAGTTCTATCACTGTTTCAGAGGATGAGTGTGACACAGTGAGGCGTTGAGGAGGAGTTAAAATTAAGGGGAAAGAAATAAAGGCCAAAGAGAACTTTAGAAGAGAAATTAACGTATTTAGTGAGGCGCCGATCTGGAAAGCAATTGGGTTGAGATTGGAATGGAAGGATGAGTCACCAAAACACCATCAGTAATCTCCAAAATCTGTGAAGACAGTCCAAAATGGAATGTGTTGTTCCGTGCTCACTATAAAGGTATGTACGGTAGGGTGATTTCAGGATATAAGAAAGCAGTAGTAACAGGAGAGGATATATGTGCTATACGTACAGAGAAGAATTTTAGATTTCTGACTTCAGTTGCATAGCGGTTAGTCTTCCCATGTCATGGCAGGTAGGTTCTATGGTATGAAACTAGGTCCTTTCCCAAGTTTAAGGACATGAGAGGTCACGTAAAGGGTTCAAATGTGGGTTTCTCCCTCAAGGCGGTGGCTACTTGTCTATGATGTCTGCTTTGGATGGCATTTTCATTGACTGAAAATACACAAAGCACTCTGGGTAGTCTGCAATCCTAAGGCAGTTGCCAGCAAATCTCAAAACTGAGAAAGATGCTTTCCTCAATTTTGCCCCTCAACTTCCTTCCTGAGAATCAGGAGAGCTCTTGCACATTTTTGAGGTTTAGGATGAAGGAAGGAATTGAAATTCACCCCAATACATTGTTCTAGCGATGGTGTTTCTAGAAAATCCCCAGCTCACTGCAATTCCCATAAAACTAACCTTTGTACTTAAAACCCAACCAAGGTCGGTTACAGGAATAGCTCTGATAAGGTTGGCAAATACTATCATGATTTATCTTCCTCTCAATAATGTTACAACGCAATACAGTGTTGTGGCGGTCCGGTCAGTATCCCTGTTAGTTGAGGTATAATTAGGCAGGGTCATTGAATTTCCACTGGTTTCTCAGCAAGATGCAGCCTGGAAAAACAGGAAGCTAAATCTATTGAAAGAGGAAGTCTTGCAGCCTTTTTGGGTGCATTTCATTTCTGACCTCATTAACTAACCTGCCTGGTTCACCTGAAACATGTTGTGGTTTTGTCATCATTCCAAAGTGATGAAATATCTGGAGTATTCAGCAATATAAATCACCGTTTTCTTGAAATAGCCATCATCTATAAGAGTGACTGTCATGAGACAGTTCAACCCTCGGGATGAAAAATACTAAAACGGTTGTGACAGAGAAGGGAAAGAGAAGAGAAAGAGGTAAACATTGACTCGAAGAAAATATCCAGCCTCATAATGGTGTTGGTTTGATTCTTTAAATGGTGAAGTCAGTGGAATATCTTGAATTCAGAGACATGACTATTTAAAGGCAGATGCATAATTGTACATCCATGACTGGACATCCATGCAAGTTTAGCACAGACATCCTTTTACAGGAAATCTAGAGAGAAAAATGGTCCAAATAAGTAAATTAACATTCCATGTATTTTCCAGCCGATGTGGTGATGTTTCTGTCACATGGGAATTTAAGTAGAGTTCATTTTGGTGGGCGATTCTCCAACAATCAGTGTTTGTGTTGTTTTTCCAACTCAAGAATTATTTGACAAAGGGCTGAGTTAATTTGTTTCAAATCTCTATAACCATTTTATGTCCAACATAACCTCCTCATATTTGTAATAAGATATATAGATATCTGGCAGTGCATCTCGACCATGTCAGAGCAGGCTGTTCTTCCTCAGAAGGCTCAGATCTTTTGAGGTGTGCAGTGATATGCTGTCCATTTTCTATATCAGTCTGTTGTGGCAGGTGCTGTGTTCTTCAGCAGTGGCAGGTGACAGGAATCATCTGCACAGACTGCTCAGAAAGTCTTTGTTGGGGATGAAGGTGGACTCTGTGGGAGTTGTTTTTGAGAGGTGTATGCGGGTGCTGATGCAGGGCATCCTGAGAAATCCCATGCATCCTCTGCATGACACAGTGACAGCCCAGTAGAGTACCCAAAGTGACAGGCTCCTCTCTCTGTGCTGCAGGACAGAGCGATTCAAGAGGTCGTTCATCTCCACTGGTATCAGTCTGTTAAGCAAACCTGCCTCACTGAAGGAAATATAATCAGGATGGGAGATGGTTCTACATAAGGCAGCATTTTATTAATGCAAAAAATAATGTGACATGAATATTCATACGTAAAGAAGATTAATAGAATAAACTATTTTGGTATCCCATCAGAAGAAAAACACTAAAGAAAAGAGCAAACCAACGGAAGGACTCCTCTGACACAGATGTACATGTATATCATGAAAACATGCCTCTGTAATGTTCATTTCGATACAAGTCTTTATTCCCCAGGTGCCACAGCTGCAGAATTTTAAATGGCTGCAACAACAGAGAGATCTCACAATAAAAGGACTCTTGGTGGAACAAACAACACCATTACATCTCTGTGTACAAGCCCATTTGAGAGGTCAGGCATACAATAAAGGCTTCAGTTGTGCTTTTTCTGAGAAAACAAAGTCTGTGGACACAGCAGTGGTGACAAGATAGATCAAAACAAAGAAATGGAAACCAGGATACCACTATTCTTCCCACATGCAGCATTTTAACATTTAATGTTTCTGAAAGTATAGTATCTGTAGTATCTTAAATTTTAGTTTCTGGTGGTCATTCAAATTTAAACAGTGCAGTCCTGTTATAAATTTAGCGAGGACAATGATGGTTGCCCGTCTACTTTGATTGAATTTTGATGTCTTATTGTTAAATACATGCAGAGATTGAAAACACTTTTCACCTGATGAATAATTTAGTGTACTATAGTGAAGATTACGGAATGGAGACATAATCACGACCTCGGAATGGTTGCTGCACATATGGCTCATTGTTTTCATCATTTATATAGACTTAATGTTTCACATCATCATAAATATCAGACAATCATAACTCAAGTAAACAAAATACAGTTTAAAGTTATTAAAGGGAAACTAAATACAAATCTAAGGGAGAAATTGTATCTTTGTATATTGTATCTTTGTATATAAATTGTATATGAGAATTGTAGCTTTTCTCAGCTGAATTGTGTTCACGAAGCAGCAGTGGAGAGTTTTCATGCCACGGCATCTCAATAGGGTTTTTCTTCTTCGAACCATTCACAGGTGGACATGCTGGTGTGTTTGGGTGATTTTCCTGCTGCCAGACTCACTTTAGTTTGATGACAACAAACAGGCTGGGCATTCCTCTTTAAGAGACGAGATGGCCAACAAATAGGGTAGAACCATTTGTATTGGCTCCTGGTTCCTGCAGTGAGGGCATGTTCTGGAAACTTAAAGTATGAAATAATACTTTTAGCACTAAAAAGTGTGAACATATCGCCGGCAAATGCAATTGTTTTCCTCTCAATCATGTAACTTTTTTTAAATCGCAAATTAATTTTACAGTTGAAGTTAAGGGAAGATTGTATCAACGTAACTGTCCAATAACGTTTTTGAAATTTTTGAGACGACCATTTGTTTTGCTGAGCTAATAAACGCAAACGAAAAAGGAAGCAGCAGAGAACTTGGCATTCATTTTTCATCAAAGGCAGGTGATGTATCCAATGTTGCCCCAGTGGTGGAAGGAGGAGCACCAGCTATTGAAGGCTGTTACTGCTGCCTGCCAAACTTGTGAATTGACTGGGTGTGCTCTAACAAGTTAAGTTAATAAATTAATTCCCAATACATAAATCAAATAAATCCATGACTCAATATAACATAAACACCATGAACCATCAAAACCAAATTTAAATGATCTGATTGTTCCCTCAGTTTTATTAAAGCAAGTATTTGTTTCATGTCCTTCGACTCTCCCGTTTTTTTTTAATCAGAAAAAAACATTAAATACATTAGAATCATTTACACAATAGCACAAAATAACATAATTCGTTCTTGTTTCTTCTTTGTCTTGGGATATTCTTCAAAAACAAGAGACATACACTGGAAGCAAACTGGTAACCTTGTGCTCGATCTAACTGGATCACGACAAACTTGAAATCTGCTCTGTGAGAAATTCATGGTAAGGTTCATCAAAAGAGAAATGTCCATAGAATTAAAATCCCCAAAACATCTGGCTGTGTGTTCTTAAAAGAACTGGAATCAAGAATACTTGAAACCGAAATCGAAACCAAGAATTAGAAGGGGACTTCAAATGATACCCTGTCATGAGTTGTCGCTGTGCTCTTGGTGTAATATTGGTCAGCTGACCACGCCTGGGGAGGTTTGACACTGATCCATGTTTTTACCATTTGTGGCTCTCACTTTACAAAGTGACTTTCTAACCCATTCCCGTCTGATAGTTCCTTAATTTCTTCGGTTCTCTGCATGATATCTAGCCTTTGAGGATCTTTTGGTCTATTACCACCTTCAGATTAATTTCTAAACCAGTCCGGAGTTTTAGCAAAATCTTTCAATTGAAGTGTGTATTAGGTATCAACTGACCTTCAATAGTTTAGGTTACATAGTGTAAGGAACGTAGCCGGGAGACCCACATGCAGCAGGAGCAGAGTCCAACAAATTTAATAAAACTAACTAAAGGCACTGGACATGTACAGTACTCACGAAGGAGGATCTAAGAAATACGGAAATAAAACAAGAACACTGTAAATAGCTAAGGGAGCCATAAAAGACAAATGTAATACAAAATACTGGTGATGGATCAAGCAACACCAATGCGCGGCGCGCATGCCGAGCTCACAGAGCAATACCAGCGTTGGTGCACGTGTACAGCTTTAAGACAATCACGTGACTGTGTCGACTCATCAAAAACACACCGAACTGTGTTTACAAGGAACAGGATGCAACTGCAGAAATAATCTGATCTCACGGTTCCTGGTGGATCTTGGGGCAGCTCCAAGGGAAACGCAAGTTGTCTGCCGTGTGGGACCATTTCGAAAATAATGTATTTATTTCAACCTGTACCCAGTTTGTCTCAGATTGTCGACTTGTCTTGTTCCATTGTAATTCAAATTCATTTCAAGGTGTAATTTAATTTAAAAAATTTAAAAACATTGGATTTTTTTTTTATAAATAAAAAAACATTTTTCACATTATGATACATGTTCACATTATTTAAAGATATTGAATAATAATGAATGCAAAGACTTAAATGATTGTTATTACACACAATAGGTCATCAAATCAGCGTCAGTTCAGTCTGTCAAGTCGGTTGCCAGCAGGGATTTTTAATGTCCAGCGGGGATCAGTATTCAGTGACACAGTATCAACACAGTATCAGCACAGTGTGTCATTGTGTCACTTTATGACGCCTCATTTACCCATCACTACAAAATACAACAGATGGTGACAGAGTCCAACGGTCAAACAGAAATTGTCGAATGAATTAACAAGCGTCCGTAAGCGCATAGCAAGTCCAGCAAAGCGAAACAAGTCCACAGGATTGGGGGGAAGAGGAACCAGGTGAACAGGAACAGACACACTGGAAGACAAGAGATCATTCAGAAAAAAGTCAAACAGAAAACGCATTACAAAATGTCCAGGGTTTTCAAGATGAATTCTTCAGGATGTCGAGACGAACATGGAGGGTCATTCCAGGGAGAACACATATGACAAACTGACTTCCAAAACCTCCTCACTATGCACTGTTCTCCCTCCGTAGCATCTCTCCGTTCCGTAGCATCCGATGCAGAACCACCAGATTCAAGAACAGTTTCGTTCCTGGTGCTGTCAGGCTGCTGAACGTTAGACAATAGCTGCAATACTGTTTATATGTACATCTTCTGGACTAGTATTTATCTAATATTAATTAATTATTGGACATACAGTTTTGTTTTTGGAAACCGGAGGCCTCAGACCAAAATTTTGTTGCCATAATATACTGATATGTTTTTGTCCAATGACAATAAAGAAAGTCTAAGTCTACATTATGATGTGTGGTGATTTGCTTAAGCACTTTGAAGTGCAATTAATGACATGGTGAAAAACACCATGTGAAGTTTCAATCAGATTCAGAAGAAAAAAAGGATGAAAAATTATGGTTAGTGATGGCCCTTTTCCTAGGACCTTAAATATGCATATATTGCTTTCCCTACAGCCATGGTCAACCTGACCTGTGACGGGGGTTCAACCTATGGCCGTTTGTAACAGCAAGGAGAATGGAGCGTAACTTTAAAAATCAGAACCTGACCGTTTTGCACTTTACTGTACATGATCTTGGAGTGTTGAATGAAGAGAAAGAGCAGCAGATCAAATAAGTCCATGATGGGGTTGAAAGTCCAAGCCAAGAATGTCGGGTCAGGTCGGGCCTGTGGTTCTAAATGGCATGGAACATAATTTTATAGTCGCTCTGACAATTCCCTAAACCTCATCACTAATATTACCTCATGATTCACAGCACTTGTCAATGTTCAACATTCTCAAAAAACTCAAAGATCGCAACTGTATTTTAACGTGTCAATATTCAACCTTCTCAAAAAACTCAAAGATCGCAACTGTATTTTAACGCTGGACTGTAAAAAAAACACTCACAAAAGAGATGGTTGACCTGTTTAAGCTCAACTTGAGTCATGCATGGATGGTGGTTAAAGTTGAACGAACGAGCAATTCATTATCCATGAAATGTACAAAGTACAGAGTAATTCTGTGAATGATAGCCAAAGAAAGGCATCTATACCATTCCTTGAAGTGAATCTTTGCAGATGGCTGATGCTCACAAAGACACCTCTTATGTAGACACATACGATGCAATTCCATTTCTTTTTTCATTTATTAGACTCCTCCGTCACCAGCAGGCGCGCGCCCCGATCTTCCCACGCACTGTATTAGGAAGTTCAATAATAGCGAGCAGCCAGTGATGGCAAAACACCTGAGACTTGTGTGTTTGTGAGCTGCTGTTTATTAGCCAAATAAATTGTGGATGGAAATGTTCTGCTTTTCAAGGGAGGACACGCAATCAAAAGACAAAGCAGTCTTTAGGAGATGTTTGGAAAACCAAAAGACCTCCACTAGAATGCCATGAACAATACATTTTCGAAAGCAAACCAACTTTGAATGTCTCAAACTTTGAATCAGTTGATCATATGGCGACTGACACCATATAAAGCAGAAGAAATGTGTAACCGGGGGACCACATGTGGCTCCTAGATAATACGTCTGGGCCCCGTGAGCACAATGTCAAAACAGAATTAATGAACTAAATAATAAAATACAACTAAAAGTGGACAATGGACTTCTTACATTTAAGAAGGAAAATAGATCTTGTTATAAGCCGTGGGCGCAGTGTGTAGAAAGGTCAGTGGTGCACCAGGCTTAAAAATGCATGAGGATCACTTCTAAACTACTTTTGAAAACAGGGTAAAGCATCAACACTGACTCATGAAACTCGGCAATGTACTGACCTTGAATCACAAACTCTTTTATTCATCTTTTATTCACAATAAAGCGCTCAAAATGCGCCGTTTTCTACCAGATGCCCAAAGTTCCAATGACATAGCCGGTCTCAGCTTCTGCCTCTCGTCTCCAGCGATCGGCTCTGTTGGTGGAGCTGCGGACACAAGGGCGAAAGCAGTGCATTTTGAGCACTTTTAGGTCAATAAAACACCAGTGATTTTATTGGTTTTTGACGTGACGAGGGCCAGTATTTTGGCAGCAGGTAAAAATATCCTGAAGAAATGCATATAATAGCCGCGTTATACAAGACGCAGGGTTCAGACTGTGAAAAAAAGTAGCATCTTATAGTCCAGGACTTGCGGTTATTGATGTAACAGTTTTCAGCTACTTTTACAGTTAAAAAATGGAGCACCTGAAGGACTCAAATACTGTGGGAGCCAGAATAGTGCACGTTTATCCTGGGAGTGACAAAACTACAAGTTAATACTTTCGTTTCTCTGTAACAAATCTTATAATATGCCAGGAATTCATCCTGTTCATCCTTTCTTCATTTTAATCCCCTTGATCTTTTAAATATCAGCCGTCATCTTTGATGTCTATTTAACATTTAGAAAGGTCTCAGCCAAGATGTGAACCAAATGACCTCTCTTCAATGTCAAACAGTCTGCAATGATGTGCGAAGTAAGTTTTACTGCAGGATATGTACAGTGTTGGCTGCCATTCACTTTGATGATGAGTCTCTTTTTAGGCCGGACAGGGTGGAAAGTCACATGCTCTCACACAGTACAGACTTGATGGTCCATTTTGTGACTCATTGGTGACGAGTGGCTTAATTCCACCCATTTTAACAACTCTGCCACTAGTGTCTTCCATCTGTTCTAAAACCTCCCCACTCATAGAAGCAACACTGCCTTTGACTCTTCATTTTCATTTGATCCACGCATAAAAAAAAACTGTCCTGATCCTGCCTGCCAAAAATTGTATCTAAAATCTAAAACTGAATTAAATATGTAGTTTAGCATTAGCAATATTGTTGTTATTGGTACATCCCTACCAGTTTGTTGACACAATAGACTGGAGACTCAAATACAGACTCAGGGCAGAACAGCGCGCCAAGCATAGAATATGCTCTTTATCAGGTTCGTAGTTGGATTTGAAAATACATCTGTTCCGCTTTTTTTGTGGGTTATTTTTTTTTCCTCAGGAATAATTTTAACTTGCACTTATGACGCATATTTACCTCAGTCAGCATATGAGCTGTGCCTGTGACTTCAGATGAAAAAAAAAGAAAAATCACAGAAGCATTTATAGCAGAACCCGATTGTTAACGACAACAAATCTGACTCACGTCTCCTATTGGAAAGACTCCATTTGAACACAAGCACAAGAAACAGCTTGATGTCACACTAACTCCCAGTCGAGAGGCTGTTTAGATGAACGCTGAATAAATCCACACACACTTTTCAGACAATAAGCGGCATTGTCGTAATGACAGCCTCTTCACGAGTCATTGATGAATGGTTGAAAAGCTCTTGCTTGACGGATCTCTTCACTATTATGTCGCAGATTTTGGCAGTGTAATATACCAGAAGGAAAGCGGTGCAAAGAGGATGTTTTGACAGTTTTTATCGCTGACCTTTGAGCTTGGCTATGAATTTCTTCTGATGTTTATTAAAGCTCTTAACTCCTACAGCTACTATATTCCAATATTCAGAAATATTCCTCAGTGGATGTAACCGTCATCTTCAACACTGAATTTGCAAATAAAATATACCATCACTTTCCACCGCCCATCAAACTCTTCATGCCTCTTTACTGTCTGTCGGTGTAGAAATGTGTTTGAGTAGTCACCTGACACCTGAGAGTTTCTCGGGGGAATACATTGATCACAGTGTCTACATACCAAAGTTTTACGTAAATATTAACTTCAAGTAAATCAATCAATTTAAATGATTCCAAATGGTGTTCTGCACGTAGCATAATGATTAAGTCTCTTCACTGAGAGCAGCTCAGTTGTTGAAAAGCTCCTCAAATTTTCTGCAACTGGCTCTGAAATGCATAGGCAGAGTCTGTAACAACCTGGGCGTGCCTGCCATTCTGAAACTATTTTGTCGTGAGGTCTTGTTTTTCCCTATTTTTAATAACCACTCAGCAGAAACTTGCGATTTTTGTATCTCAGGGTAATTATAAAAGTCTGAGGGCAAGCCGCAAGATCAAGCCAGAGCTGAAACATTTCTGTCACGAAGAAGATTTTGACATTTTGGTGGGATCTGAAGAATATTGGCTGTAATGGGATGTCCTGTCAGTTTCTGTAACCAACAGTCCTGCAGCTAGACGCTTCAAGTCCTTCCAGGGATCTTCCATTTGTCTTCTGGCTGTTACAACACACACCCCACAAGGCCTGTCCCAAATCCTCCAACGCGTGCGCAGTTCTCTTTTATTTCCCTTTTTTTTTCTTCTTATCTCAGCTTAATTATGTGCAACAATAAAACAGGTCAAACCACTTTTGGAGAGAGAGCAGCTGATGATGTAAGGCGCCGGAGTCAACGCCTGAATGCAAACACATCTATCATGCAGTGGTTAGATTAACAAGGCCACCTGCTTTCTCTCTCGCTGTCTCACTCCTTCACCTGAAATGCCCTTGTGCTTTGTCATTTTACTTTGTCAACACTTTTCAAATACAGACGAATGAGATTCTCTTACAGTGGTGGTAACAGCTTCACCTTGAGATGAGATGCATACTCACGAATAACTGACTTGGATGGTTGTAACTGCTCATCTTTAGGTCAAAAGTATCTTTATTTTAAGACACATTAAAAAGACTACATTTTTGGTTTTTGGTAATTCATGGCATTTTTTTTTTACAGAATTGGAAGCTGCTTTTAATTTGTGCATTTGTGATGGATACCTTATATCTCAATTGCTCTTGTTGCGTGTTTTTTTTAACTTCTTCCTTCAACATTGCCATAACCAACATTATTCCCAGTCTCACCTGTCCTCTTCATGTCTCCCTAAATATGTCCATGAATTTCAAAGGTTCACTCTCCTCTTCACTTCCTTTACCTACCACCTTTATCTCAAACATTCTTCATGCCACATGCCTGTCCTCTCTTTGTCCTTTCATGACACTCCATGAAGAATCTACTCAGCTATCTGTAACCACCTAGTCTGCACTTGTTCGTCTGTTTCTCCAGATGACTGATCCCAAATACATGGACTAAACTATGTTCACTGCCTCTACTTCTCCCTCATATTTCATTTAAGATTGATCTTTTTACAGCCATCAATAACCAACTAAATATTTCTTCCAAAATAATGTCATCCTCAATGTTGCATCTACCTTTGTAATGGTCTTTCCTAGAGGTGGACCCAAATGCAGGAGGACTGACGCGAGCTCGAAGTAACAAAGGGTTTAATCCAAAAAAAGGTTGAGCAAATAGGGCACCTCAAAAAGAGCCTGATGCAAAAATAGACTTCAACTCAAATGCAACCAAAAGCGCTTCACAAGGAGGAATCAAAATTCAAAAACTCACTGATGGCTAAACCTGACTTGACTCAGAAGACACATCCACGGGCTAGACGACAAAATGGTGCACGTTCATAAGAACACAGGTGCAGACAATTATGGCATAAGGGGGACACGAAACCAGACAGACAAGATTCAAAGAGAAACACCCGCTGAACACCATCAAAATAAAATAGGAAGTAACCAACCAAACATCACAAACAAAACAGGTAACGTGTGACAACCTTCACTTTGCTTTCAATTTTTCTGGTGATATTAAACATTTACGATATTCTTATTATTCCTTCATGCACTATGTTCGTTTGTTATATTCTATTTTTTTATTAAATGTCATTTACTTTAAATCGCCTTTTGTGGGCAGGATGTCTCCCAACCCCTGACCTATTTAATAGGGGAGAATAAATTATACAATTAAATTAAAAAAAAAGTATTGTGGTAACAAGGTGCTATTTTAGAGCATTCTTCTGGTTCCGTGGCTGTGCTAGCTACATGAAATCGCCATTTATCTCTGCTAGCAGTTCTACTCTCAAACATCCTGGCGCTTGGCAACCTCAGTGATCTCAGCCTCAGGCCAGAGCAAGGATTTAATCTCTTTATCTTGTACTTGATCAGTCCCCTCGCAGTAGGATTTGCCTGGCAGACCTTCAAGGGGCCACAGCAAAGTGAAATCTGGCCCTCTCTACGTTCATATTATTTTTTGTTCGTGAGCATCCTATCATAAAGGTAAGTGCCAAGTTGAAGGAAACCCATCATAGATCATCAAAGTCATGACCATCTGTTAAATTCCTATCAGCTTTCGTGGGGTCCATTCTTCAGTCAAAAGTCTTGGTACAGTGTTTACAGAGAACACGCTGGTTTCAGCAATAGAAGACAAATCTCATCCCTACTCCATGCAGCTGCGTCTGTTACCACTAGATCATCCCATGCTGCGCAAAGAGTATCATATCATTGTGAGTAGTTGTCAGTGCTATCAGATGTACAGGTCAAGTGTCACTTTACCTATTAGCATACACATATAGGCAGACACTTAAAGGGGTGAGGTGCTGCGTAAAACTGTGCTGAAGGCCAAATAACAGATCTATTCCTGCATTAAATTCCATAAAACCATTATAGAGCGTTTCAATACTTACTCCCTTGAGTCGCATCCCACGCTCAGAGATAATAGGCTGTTTATGAGAAGGGCTCAAGTATCGTGGAAGCACAGAGTGAGTAGGTGGGAAGATGGGAGGGAGTGAGAAAGGAGGAGGAAGCAGGGGGTGAAACTGAAATACAATATTGTTCTATTTCCTAAATAAATCACTCAGGTTGGGAAGTTAAAACAATATTTTTAGCATGTGAGAGGCAGCAGGGGCGAGAACTTTCAGATTTTATGTTGTTTCTACGTGGGATGACAATGACTGATGTCAAACTCCAAACATTTAATACACGATCATGACAGAGGCTGTAAAATACATACAGGAAACCAGTTTCACAGTAAGAAGCCAGACTGTCAGCTACTGTCTAACGCATCCGTGACCTGTGGATGGCAGCAATGGCCATTTGCTACACCTGCTCTGCTAACAAAACAGAACAAAAATTGCCTCTTGCGTAGCTCGCGTAGCCTCCCACACATAAATCAGTGCCATGGTTCATCTCAACTTTAGAATATGTGTTTTGTTGACTTTGTTTTGGTTGATGCTGATATTAAAATGTTAAAATTATGAGCTTTTTCTTATTTGCTGTCACCTATACATAAGGCAGTAATGTAACTGTACACATACATTTTCATAAAATATATTCTCAAATTTTCTTTGGTAGACAATCAATAAAAAAAGAAATGAAAGAAGCTCATGAGGGCAAAATACAAAAACAAAACATCAAAATCATTCTCCTGAATTGTTATCGAGATAGCTAGATCGATCATGTTGATACAGAGGAGGTAATGCTTGTCAGTTGTGAGATGGTATAAATGGCTCAGATAAAGTACGCAACACAGAGAATTATTATTTGAGGAGGCATATTGTGAATGTAACGTGCACTTCGAGGTGAAATGCAAAATGTGAAAACGCTATGTTACATGACTGGATCAGAGTGGACCATGGACCAATGAGAGAGCAGCATCGGGTGACATGCATGCCTGAAGTCCATAGAATAACATTCCAGTGGCGCCCCAGACGTAGTAAAATGTATTAAGCCTGGGAAATAACATGCATTTTAAATGAACTGTGCGGCTGTTGTTATTCATTTTGAGCCGAGTGTCATCGCTTGAGCAGTGACAAGTACAGTTCAAAAGTAAAAAAAAAACATTGACTGTGCCAAGAGGAATTGACCAAAGAAGGAACGTCTCCTTCCTGAGCTGATTCTATCTTGAGCTGCTGATGACTTCCCACTTGAGTCCACCAAATGGCTTTCTCAAGACAAGGCAGCAGATGGAGGGCATACGGTTGTGAAAATAACTCCATCCCCACCAGGAGGTTGATTGGTTGCCAGATGGCTGTTTTTTTCTTCGGACCACCAAGAGAGGAAGCGGAAGCACATTCTATCAAACCAGTTAAATCACTTTCAAGAACACCATCTTGATGATTGTAACTACCAAACAAGTTTACTGGAAAGAAAATATTGAAATACGAGCATATTCAATGTGGTGTTGGGACCTATGACAAGTAGTTACTCTCAGTCCGACCCTCAAAAGTATGTACTTCAGTCTTTAAGCAGTGATCCAAACTTGTGACCGTGAAGGGGCTGATGAGTTCCAAAGCCAGATGTTCTTTTAGCACCACCTACTGATGAGGGGAGGCCCAAATCTGCACCATAACCCAGGCTTTATCAAGCAAATGCCTTAGCCCAAATATATTGACTGTAAACACAGTCCATCCTCACTCCCATGGCATGATACCTTGGCATGAAGAAAGTTGCCACATGTGGCCTATATTGACGACGACGGCAGCCTCCAGTGTTGCATGTTGATGCATTAGGAGCGCAACATGTCAAAAAAGACAGTGGTTAGGGTTAGGAAAGACCCACCCCCTCGGCCCCACTAACCCCATTCCCCTTGTCTGCAATGTGTATGAGCTGCCTTTGTTGTTGGTATAGGACGCAAAGGTCAGTATATTATGAACCTGCACACAAGTGAGGTGTGATTGTGTTGCAGGTGAGTGTGACAATGAACGATATGGAAGTGGATTTAAATGTTGTTGGTATACTGTACATGAGATGTACATGAGACCATATGTGAGAAGCTATGTACAAGTTGCGTGTGTCCGAGTTGAATAGTCTCTATGTCGTCACCTGCGCATTGAGTGCTTGGCCTTGATCTGTGTAAATGCAATTGTAATTTTATTTGTTGTTTAAGGACATGTTTAAAGAAGAGTAGCGTGGATGAAACTGACTGTGTTGCAGGAACACCAGTAAATTTGTTCATTGTCCTTCCCAAGTGTGTAACACAGGGAATGAAAATGTCATCAAACAGAACAAATCTTTTCTTTCTTTCTAGCATTTTGCAATTCCAAAACTTGGAATACAAGTTTGACTCTCTCTGGAGTGCTGAGTAACAACTACCATCAGAACACATTGGGCCCATTCAGCCTTGAAATGCATCCTGACTTCATCTCATTAAGCCCAGAGAGGATAAAAAAGTCATCTTAAAAGTTCAGGGAGAACTTAAGAGGCAGAAAGATGCCAATCAGATCTGAATGTTTTTCCCCTTTAATGACATGTCACCGTGATTAACAACTCCATTATGACAGCAAGTAGACATTTTCATGATCAGTCTGCCATTTGTAATTTAGAAAAACACCCAGGTGGGATTGGAATGTGGGCAAATTTCTTTTATTGCTACTTAGCATCCTGAAAGTAAATCCGAATTGTGCTCTTGCATATCCACCTTTTATTTACTCAGCTCATAACTGTTCCTTTCTGATACTGAATTGGTGCCTCTGGTTTCTTTCACTACTTATAGGCTAATATACGTTACATTTGTAGGCTACTTATTCCTATTAACTCCTATGACTAAATAATAACAATAAAATAAATAGCGAATGCCACCATGATGAAAGGTGCTTTATGCGTGATCAGCTTTCAAAGGCAATTGCTCAGAAACTGAAATCCTCTTAAGGGCAACATAATAATAAGATTCTGGATATTCTGGATTTAAACTGAAATGCTCAGGACTCACACCAGGTCGAGAGACTGTCATGTTCATGGTCCAACATCAAACACATCCTTGGCTCAGTACCGAGTGGAATGGTCAGAGGTTGAAGGTGACTGAACCAGACATCTGTGGTGTGAGGGTTTGCACTGTTGTTCGTGGTCCAGCACAAAAGAAATGATATTGTTTTGTGACTCTTGTTAAACTTAGTCTCATGCCCACAAACACCACAGACTTTACAAAAAACAATTGAAAGCTTTCAAATCACATCAATAATTACAGTAAGTTAATATTTAACAGTTCATATGTACTGGTAACAACATTTGGTTATACTTAAGGTTTCTTTCATAACTGCCTATGCATGGCCAACCAAATTTAGATTACAATTATAATTATCTGTTGAATGTCGTGATATACTTCATCCATTCATTAAATTTATTAAAAAATGTAAACAATGAAAAAACAAACAAAACTTGTGTCTCGTCCTTCAAAATATTGTTATAGCGATATTAATTTTACTTAGACATATTCTACTTACATTGATTTAAATGTATAATATTCACACACATTTATATAGTTTTTTATTTAGATATAGATATGCATTTAATATACACTTATTAATGTTACTTTTATTCTGATTATCTATTAACATATTCAATTCTGATGCTCTTACTGTCATAACCACCCATCCTCACTCCCCCTATACCTGTATATTGACACTGGTAAAGCGGACTTTTACGTCCTATACTGACACTAAAGGCAGCCTTCAGCATAGCATGTTGACGCATTAGGTTTTCAATAGGAGCACATGTTCTGCCTTCTGTAGCAGTGCGATGAATCTCAGTCACGGAACCACCTAAGGGGTTATAAATAGCAACCGACGTCCAATATGATTGAACACTACATTATTAAAGCAGCAATGCGTAATATTTAGACATAAATAGATTATTTTCAGATTTCCTGAGACGACAGGTTTCATTTTGAACAGTCCAAAGTCCCGGAGTCAGACTCTCCAGCTCTCTGTTAAATGCTCCGTTGGAGGATGTAACTTTCTCTGGGCGGCCCGTCTTTGGCGTGTTCTGAGAGTGGCGTCACAGCCCCAACGCCACCCCCACCGCAACACAGCAAAAGGGCAGGGCTACGTCGGCAGTGAGCGAGTTCATTTACACCATGGCAGAAACAAGAGCTTGTGGTGAGGAGTCCAAGAAGAGAAAGCGTGAACCCGACAGAGCAAGATCTCAGACAAAAGTCAATATGGGAGGTCCATTTACAGCCTGGCAAGAACTGAGAGCTACCAAAGGATTTTCTTCTGATTCTAAAGTGGCGATGTTTCTACTCGACTTCTCAAGTCAATTTTGTGTTCACTGCTGTCTCTGTTAAATCATTAAACAAATGTCTATATGCTTGTTGTTTGTATATATGTGTAGTGTATATATGTTTGCAGTGAAACACATGAACTGCGGTGCTAAAACAGGAGAGATATACTTTGTGTATGGTGAAAATAGTTTTTCAATGAGTTAACTGCCAGCAGAAATGCTTACGTTATAACACGGATGTTGGTGTTATGGATGTTTGTCTGCTGTTTGTTGTATTGCACTGTCAAAGCATACAGTGACTGACGTCTATTTCCACGGTCAACTTGAAATAAACGCGTGAACGGTTGTTTTTTATCCTTATTTAAACACATGACAGTCATGATGTAATAAAGCCAGAGGAAAAACGCTGCTCCTTCGTCTTTATTATTCTACAGCGCTGTTAGTAGATGAGAGCCGATGAGATGAAGATGACGGTTTTCAGCAGCTATCACAGAAGAATCCCATAAGAAACATCACAACGACTGATGTCCGTGGCTCGCGGGACTCAAGTGTGAATTCCATGCATTCCACCCGGACGCGAGGGAGAGAGACCCTGATGACGTCGCATCTTCATGATTTATTTCTCACAACTAAAAGATACCGGTCAGTAAATGTTCCCCCTTTGCTTCATTCTGAAACGTGCAGTCAAAATAAAGTTTTATAATCTGGGTCCGTCGGTCTTGCAGCTGCTTCTGCCTCTCACTGGATCCTGCCTCTCCTCACTGGCTGCATGACGGAGCTGATGTTGATTGATAGATGCTTCTAGATGCCTTTGCAAATATAAGCTGGACAGTGCTGTGTATATTGCCATCTGTGACTGCATTTTTCGCTGTTTCGTCACGGTCTTTCCTCATGAACAAACGTGAGATTGGGGGCAGGACTAGAGACCCAGACCCATTTACCTGTGGCTCCGCCAAAAGCAAGTATTTTCATTCCTGCCTACAGCTGCTTTAAGGGAGAAAAGGAAAAAGAAAAAAGCAATAGAAATGGAGATTAAAAAACAACCATTGTCATGAAAGTAATGCAATAAACACATCTGCAGCAAAGTTAATGAAGACACCATTTGCAAGATTGAATTTACTTAACATACATTTATGATGTATAATCTAATGGTGCGAATAAAACTCCTAGTCATTCATTTGAACCAGGACAGCGATGACTCAGAACAGGGCTACTTTTCTGTATATATGCCCTGATGTACTGTGAGCACAGCAGTGGTGCACATCGTAGAGATCTGAAGAGTTGTGACTTCATTTGGACAACTACATTAAAGCTTCAGCCAAATACGATCAAAGTTTATGCGCTCGAGATAAAACGAGAAGAAACTAGAAAGAAAACACAAATATATTATCAAAAAAACAACACATACACACCAGTTAACCCCATTGACATCAGAATTGATATTGAATTTTCAAACAGAAAAGTCACACAATGAGCGCAGGATAAATACTTGCCTCCGTTTGATCTAGATCTGCTTTGAAACATTGTCAGCAATTTGGCGTTCATCATTTAAAATGTCACCGCAACATCCAGAGGTAGAGAAATATTTCATACTCCAACTGCATAAGCATTTCATAGATCATGGCGACTACATAAAAGGAATATGGTAAGGAATAAAGGTAACTAGCACCTTTGCATCAGAGCGGGGAACATTCCTGCAGACTGCGAGAGAAGAGTCGTGAGTAATTAAAGTAACATGCTTATGAAGCGTTACATTGATGACACAGTGGGAAATGGATTTTATGAAAGTCAGCCTGGTATTAAAAAGTGATTCCAGGTGATTTAGTTGAGCTTCGCCTCTCACTGTCTGGTGACAATCATCAGCGCCTGTCATCATTATTCAAGTGAATGACTCTCAATTGCCGGATTCTGATGGAGAGACAAGATAAGCATCCCTGATTATCTCCTCATTTAAGACTCACAAGTCAGTTCCGAATGTTCTTGTTTCAAAAACTATACTTTTCAAGTCTTTCTTCGGCTAGAAAAAAAAAAAAGTGGTACAAAGAAAAAAATTGTGGTACAACACCCAATCTTTGCAATAGTCAAACATCTGGATATTGACCACCTGCATTCAAAAAGGTTTTTTTTGTAATTTAACGCTTCAACTTCAACCAACAGACAACTAGAAAGAAGAAGTACTTGATTTTCATTCCATGTGTGCAAAAGCAATCATTAGAATTTACTTGTACGACCACATTTGTCTGTGTTATGGTACTTACTCAATGCTGTTTTGTTGGATTTGCATCATCACTTGCCGATCTAGTTTACGTTAACCCTGTTTAAGGGAAGCTTTCGGGGTAAAATAATCCTACAAAGCAGCGAAATGCACGTGGTTGCCACTTGTCTATCGTTCTTTAAACTTGCTTCACCTATTTCTTATGGGGCTCTTGTTCTTTTGGTTAGAAGAACAGCACCATTTAACATCCAGCTGTCATGCAATGGTTCGACATTTCTCTTATCTTCTGACACATTTTGGCATTATATTTTGTCATAGCACACTGTATTCCAAAAATGCTTGTGGGTCGTTTCATTTACATCTTGCGTAAACGAGTGTAGGTTCCTTCAGTGAATGAAGGACAAGGACGTATTGATTTGCCTTACTCCAAGCACACAAATTTCCATAACAGCTACTTCGGGCAGATTCGTGGAGGGAAGAGATTTCTTATGTCTCACAACCAAATAGTGTCTAATTCCATCAATAGAAATATGTGGCTCTGATCAGCTGTGGCTTATAATGTCTACCAAAGGCCAACGAAATTTGAGAAAGGCAAACTCTTGGAACTCCACTTCCCGATGACCTAGACATGTGCCACCACAGCTGGTTGTAAAATTTAATTTAAGCTCAACTTCAACAACCGCAACATTGATAATTGTCTGTGGAGAGTCACATTGCTCATCGCACATTTCCCCCACAACACCCTCCCAACTTAGCTATTTCACTGCACACAAAAACTGACGTGCCCAAGGAGTTAAGTACATAGATACATACACTGAGTCACAAACATTATGTTTAAAAAAAGTCCTGGATCCCAATGGTGTTACCATTTGTTCCTTGAGCCATTTCACATATTTCCACAGATTTGATCTCAATCCTCTCCAAGTAATTTTGGGGTGTTGCTTGTTGATGCAGTAGGCTTTCAATTGAAGCACAAGTTCCTCCTTGTCATATTCCACACCTATGGTTTTATTTTGTTGTTTATTTCTGCTTCCAGTCTTGTGTTTTGTCACTCCTCCCCTCAGTGTTTTAGCCACGCATCTAGGACCAATTCCCCAATCAATATTCTTTCATTTACCAACTGGTACCAACCGGGTGTGCCAGATGGTTACTTCGCTTTCCATGGTAAAGTTTTCTCTCGTGATTCCTCTTGGTGTTTTGTATAGTCAGATTTTGTGTGTCATGTTCCACCCCTTCCTTTGTTGTTCTCCACTGCATGTTTTCTTTTCTATGGGTTATTTGATTTTTTCCAGAACAGAGACTGTTAGCAAAGTAGGGCAACAGAAACACCGTCCGCTCGGCCAGAATAATTTAGGCATCCCAAAGTGGTGATAACATCTCACATATTGTTTATTCATTCAGTCAACAATGCATATTTCCTGCCTTTTAATGAGTTCTCCCAGACTACAATATCCATTCCGCATTCTGATTTGGAATGCTCAGTGAGGATTCCTCTTCCAGACATATTTGGCCCACCCTTCTTGCCTGTTTCCTTTTGCTTTCTACATCAGCTAGAGCTATTTTTAGCATTATCCAAGGGGAGAGGGAGAGAGGGAATGACACAATCCCTTATAGATGGAGGGATGAGAGGAGGAGGAGGATGAACGGGGGAGGAAGGGGAGAATGTGTGGACATGTAGGATTCTGTGCTTGCATGAATATTCAATGATACAGCTGTGTTTGTAAAGGTGCTGAGCTCAAATGAGGCAGTTTTTAATAATAATAAAAAAAATATCTATAAAATTACTGTCATTATTTAGGACATGTTTGACAGGGGAGGATGAAAGTGGTAACAGACCTAAGCAGATTATAATGTCGCTACACTTTCATGAGGCTCCACTGGTGAAAAAGCATTTACATGAAGATTCAAATAAATAGGGCCAGTTAGGGCGGCCATACGGACCTCGCCCCATTGTTACCATCGGAATATTCCATTCACCAGAAGGTCACGAATACAGATCTGTGCCTAATGCTCAATTCCTGTGTCTTTTACCACTGACCTTTCACCATTGTCTTGTTTTTCATAGCTGTTTTTTTTTTCATCTCAAAGAGTGGTGCTGCACAGTCATTAAGCAATAAGGAAAAGGCCAAATAAGATGACATGGTTGAAAATGGGTCTGTGGGACCTCCTCATACACCCCTCTCAAGGGGAAGACAAGTGACATTTCAATACATTTTCCATGGAAAAAAAAAAAACACCAATTAAAAATCAACATTCATTTTAAATTCAGTCCGTAAACAGTGTAAGTAAACAGAAAAGCAAAAATCTACTATTTAATAATGAGATTTAGAAATCAAAACCTTCATACAGTCAAGAATAATAATAATAAATTTAGGTTTTTGTGCTGCTTATTTCCTGGCATCAGATGATTCCACTTTTATAGCACCAAACAGATATTAAAAGTCACACAAAAAAAACTGCACGAATGCACTAATCGGAAAGCTATAACCACAGATAATTCAGATGAAAAAATATCAATATCAAGACCACACAACTGACTTTTAATGACATTTATTCAAACTCAAATGAGCCCTCATAGGGTCTTCATTCAGATCAATATGGATTGTTTTTTTTAAATTTTTTATCAATCAGCATATTGTAGACACATTACATGTTGCAGCTCAACAACAATAGAAAGGACTCTTCAGTAGCACAAAGTGGCAATGACTCACTGATTGAACGTCAACTGCTTTTATCTGACAGGATGGTTTCACTGCCGTTTTACTGATATGCAGTTGGTTCAGTCTGGATAAGATCAGCCAGGAGATCTGACAGGTAGTTACATCATTAAAGAAGAAGGAATCAGTTATTTGAAGTGGCATCATTTCATTGTACTCAGTGTTTTAATTGAATAACTTTAGCTTTCTATGGTTAACTGAATTTTGAGCTGCTAACAGACTAAAATAAAAAGAGTGGGTTGTGACTGATGGAGAAAAACAAGCTTTTAAACGTATTTATTACATTAGCTCAACATTTGAAGCTAATTCCACCATCAACAAATGCTTTTCCAAGTGACTGTGAAACAATGTTAAAATGTCACTGAAGTGTAGTCAGTGGCGCTCAAAAGACGAGGTACATTCCGAAATGGTGCTACATTATCACCAAAATACTGCATCAGAATATCATTGTTCAAAAAAGCACCAAAACGGTATTCTGCTAGCTGTTTCACACCGTCACACCATAGAAACGTCGGCACCACGATTTCACAGCAGGTAAACATTTAATCAAAACCAAATAATAACAAGAAGATTTGCTACAGCGACAAGACAACTGCTGGGTAACTGGTAAGAATTACTTCTGAACGTAGACCACCTGCGACTCTATCTAATAGGTTTTGTTCGCAAATGCTACATCTTTGTAATAGATTTTCTCAAGGATATGCTCGTCGGAATCATTCACATCTCCGGTGAACATGTACGAGTCTGATAGCTTAGTGAACACAAGAAAATCACAGTTGAGCTCTTAGCTCATGAGAACGAAGAGCCTGTGATTTCAAAATCGACTGCAATAAACACAGGGATTTTTTTGTTTTTTTTTGCTTCAAACTTGAATGCAAAAGGATTTCCAAGTCAGTTTGATCCAGTACTAGGAACAAGTGATGGAAGTCACCTGTCTGACAAAATATATTTTGAATAAAAATAATTCCAAATACTCCATGGCTATTCTAATCAGGAAAGAAACATGCAAAAGGCACATCAACAATACGTGTCTAGGCAGTTTCATTTATATGCCGGCTCTATCACACGTTTAGTCAGACTATCCTAAACCTGGCAGGTCGACTTGGGCATGCATATTTTCATTTGTTGTTTCTAGAAGGCTACATTAAGCTGGAAATACACTGTGCAACTGGGAAAAGGTTCACTATAAAGACACGTTGCACATTCATAGCGCAAACATCAGGTGGTTTCACTGTGGTTAAGCACAACGTCGATACAGTTCATTCGTGAATACCATCTGTGGAGACTGTGAGGCATGTTTGAAAACCTAAAGGCCCATTTTCCCAATCTGTGCCTTCCTGTGAGCCAATAATGGAGACATCTGTTAAGCCAAACAATGTTGGCTGATTTGGAAGAAGGGTAATGGCAGCTTAAAGGCACATTACAGAAATAAATACATCCGCAAGGTCCAGACTATTGAGCGCATCTGACTATAAGCTGCATACACCAAATTTAAGAAGGAAAACGTTTTTGTACACGAATGTGTATACACCAATCTGTAGGCAGGTGCAACAGTGCTGTCTATGCATTTGAAAATGGTGTCCAGTATTGAGACAAACTTTACAGTGTTCTGAATGCACATCATGCCGCCAATACCATTAGACTTGTCGCATCAGATCAATGGTACTTGCTGCTTTTTATTTACATTAAAGTGATCAATGTGCTGTTTTAGCCCGTACGTGTTCCTGGCACTTTGATTTACGTGGTCTCTAAAACAGCGCATGTGGCACTTTAATGTAAATAAAACACCTCTATTATCATTGGTCTGATGTGATGCGACTCGATATATTGGCAGCATGATGCTTGTGATCCATTTATTATCTGCATCTGTGTTCAAGGCCTCACTCTGTAAGAAAAAGTTGCGCTTATAGTCTGGAAATTACGGTCCTTCAGGTGCCAATATTGTCATCAGAAATGTAGTCTACTAGTTGGCAGTCAGAGATATGGTCCATCACTTACTCATATAATGGCACATCCCCGTATGAGATGCTGAACAAGCTTTGACAAACATGCCTAAAAACTTGCAGTCTATTCCAAACTTTTAGCTGTTACCTGCACAATACGTTTAAACCCTGTTCCTATCCTCAAGAAGGTGACAATGAGTGCGAA
The DNA here is from genome assembly GCF_027744825.2 of Synchiropus splendidus. Classification (NCBI taxonomy): domain Eukaryota; kingdom Metazoa; phylum Chordata; class Actinopteri; order Syngnathiformes; family Callionymidae; genus Synchiropus; species Synchiropus splendidus. Next base: position 29,688,570 of record NC_071334.1, read on the forward strand.
CTCTGCTTCAACACGATATCAAAAGTACCATACCAAACTTTTACCAACTCTCTATAGAGTCAAAGTGCGCAACAGTTCAGACCAAAGGAGTGATCGCTGTCTGTCCTGTTTATATCACAAAGGTCCTTGATCAGTGGTGAAGAATCCGCCGTCCTTCTTTTTCTTTCGTTTCAGTCTGTGAGCCCTCCAGCAGATAGTGGCCACAAGCAGCATCAGAACACCAACACACAGCAGCGCCACCGACACGACCTTCGTCTGGAGCTGAGTGTTAAAGGTGAACGTCACACCTGTGCCTGCCATCCCAATCACCAGTGAGATCACCCCGAAAGGGAACACGCATCGGTACCAGGACTTTTCAGTGCCGCCCGTGGCCTGAGCCAGACGCTCCAGTGTCGGGTGCGACTCAGGGGATTTGACAGTGTCTCTTCCAGCATTTCCTTCGCCATTCATTCCCTGGTTGACTGAGTCCGGTGATAAACTGTTTGCCTGTGTGGTGGTCGTGCAGTCCAGGTCTGGGTGAAAGACAGGTGCAGGTGGCTGGCGCCCAGAGGAGCAGCCCATTTTACTGATACCGTCCTTATATGTGAATGTGCAAAAGTCTGCCAGCAGTTCTCTCCGCAGGAGTATGGGCTCCTACAAAAGATTTCTCTGGTGCTGTGACTGACACAAAGTGTCTCCTCGTGATGCTGATCCGTCCTTGTCTGCAATGAGAGGACAAGATAACTCAAAAGAGATGCGGAGATCGGAAAGAAAACAAGCATATTCAGGGTAAAAAAAAAAACAACAACAACAAAGCACGAGCAACAATATTTCTGTTATTCGTGCCACGTGTGTGAGGATCAGCTCGGCGAAGAATCAGCTCACCCTTTATTTCCAGTTGTGAGTGATGAATGGGTTTCCTCAGCGCAGCCTCCTCTCCCGAGCTGCCCGCTGAAATAGCGGCAGCCGACTAGTGTGTGCGTATGTGTTGTCATGCTCCTGCCCATGGACTTTATAATGACAAAGAAGAGGGGGAGGGGCTTGAGCACAGCGTTAGACAGCTTTGCAATGCTCCTATTGGCTGGCGGGGGAAGAGGGTTTTCAGTGAGGGAAGACTGGTGGTGAGGGATGACCGCTCAGCACTCCTATTCGGAGGTATTAATGAATTATTTAGCGCAATCGGGAATGTGAGCGGCCCCCAGGTGGCAATATGATCAACGTCTTTGTGAAACACAGTGACAAAATCTCTTCATCTTGAGTAAGAGACATGAGTGAAGAGACCTGTGGCAGTGGAGCAATGAATTTAACTGCTTTTTTTCTGCATTGATTTGCTGTCAGCTCTCGAGTCGACATGCCTCCTTGAATGCATTCAGTGTTGTCCGACCGTGTTTGGCTGTGCTGTCACACTGTGATTAAAACCTCAAATATGAGCAATTTTCTGTGTTCCTCCAGGACAGAGTGGTTCTTTTACCTGCATAGTTTACATGATGGTCTACCCATCATTTGACTAGAAGCTGTAAGACGTGTGCCTTGCCGTTCACGTTGTTTGACAGACTTAAGAGTGGGGGTGTCAAATGGCTGAACAGTGCTGAGAAGTTGACATTCCATTTTTTACCTCGTGTCCAACCAATGACTTGACCTCATAACGCACGAGATAGATTTTTCCACATAACCACTTACAACAAATTCCCACATCTACATTTTGATAGAAAACGTCTTAATGGTCTCTTTGTACTGGCATGCAATATCTATAATCTTGAACTTTGAAATAGCATACCATTTTAGTCCAACACAGTATTTTAAACTCCTCTTGCTCACATGAAACGTGTTTGATGTGGCCGCCACTCAAGAGAATAATTTGGGCAGTTGTGGAACGGTAGAACATGTTCCTCCCTCTCGACTATAAATGTTATTAATAGTGAGTGGGTAGGTGGTGACCATTGTGGTTACGCCATTGTGTATTTTTTTACATCATGGAAGTGAATGTTAAAGTTATAAATCCAAGAATGCATGCCAAGTTTCGCGAAAGACGGTGGGTGTGACATGACCTGATCACAAACCCTGGTAAAGTATGATGTTTTCCTCTCTCAGTTACATAGCTAAAGTCCTGGGAAGTATTTCGAGCTACATTGGATTTTTTTCCTGTACTCATTTATGACACTCCCTTTAAAATGCATGACTTTTCTCCACCTCCTTCATTTTTCTGTCTTCCACTGTCACTCAAAGAGATGCATGTGCTTTGAGTAAAAAAACGACTCAATAGCTGACTGCCATTCGATAAACGTGTCATCACAGACAGGAGGTCACTCGGCAATACGTCTTTGTCGACGTCTACCTGCATTTCTAATGACTTCTGTTGGTCTTGAACCACTGATTTTGATAACAGGAAGCGCCCCATTTTATTTCATTCCTGATTTGAGCTTGGTATCTTGCAGGCACAGCTGCTGCGGAGGAAACCGTTATCTCAGTGTTGGAGTGAACAGTTGGATCACTGGAGGATGAAAAAGTTGAAGCTTATTCAAGCAGAACCTCAAACAATACTTGAGGCGTTTATATAGAAAATGTGATGCTCAATTCCCAGGATTTCAGAATAGGGGACACTTTCCAAATGCTGTATATTCTTGAACCATATCATTGTTCATTTACTTTTGTCTCCAAATAGCGCATTAGTTTTTCATATTTTTTTTAATTTTTTTGACTGTGAAAGTCACTTAAAACCTTTACTAAAAGCCTCTGATGTGCAACCAAATTTACTCCTTTCACTTGTGGAATGTGATGGATATGTTCATTGACACTACTGACACTAATAAGGTCAATTGCACAGCTGCTGGTCATAGAACCCGAGCTTGCATGAGAGTGTGGGAAAGATGGCAGCAGCCATATGGCGGCGTCTGCTAGGGCTCTAGATGGTGACACTTGCTAAATTTAATTTTTAGAAGAAGTCATTTTCCAACTTTCCAGCCACAGATAAGGATAAAAATCACTACCTCTTACCCTGAGATTATGATGCGCCTTTCTTATATCTCAAGATCCGGTTCAAGTGGAGTGTCTGAGATGACCTGTGCTGAACGATAAAACTTTCATATTACACTCCCATTTATCTTTTGCCTCTCAGCTACGCTGGCAGGATGCCTAGCTAGGTGCTGACCATGGGGCAACCTGTGTCAGAATCATGAGTTGCACAGTGAATGCCTCCTAGTTCCTTACAGGCAGTGAGAGGGGTAATCTGAGGAGAGGCAAGTCTGCAGTTAGGCTTGGGCTGTTGTACGTGTAACACCGGATAATAGAGCTGGGAAAACACAAAAGAACACAGCCAATTCTCTGAAAGGACACATCATTTTAAGAAGGGCATACAATTAGAATAATCCAGTCCAACTATTTTACACCATTCATCTCATTGTGAGCTCAACAACAAGCCAATTCTATATTTCTTTGTAAATCCCCCCCCGACACACACACACAGAGAAAAGGATATAACTGCTTTGACATTAGAGGATGATGATGCTGAGTCTGGGTCACAGGAACCATTGATTTTTCTTTTTTTTTTTAAATAGTGGTTGCTCAGTTAGCGGTCATGTATTTCCATCAACCAAAGAGCTGGTTTGAGAACCCACTCACGTTGAAACTGATTTATGGCAGGAGAAGTGACCTCAGCATTCTAAGCTACATTGTTAAACATGTATAAATATTGCATGTGAGGTGAAAGCGCTGCAAAAATATCCAATAGTCCTATCAATCCAAAGCCAAACTGCAGCATTAGTGCTCTAATTCAACTCCTTTTCTCCCTCAGGGTGCAGTTTGTGGATATGACACAAGCTGGTCATATCAGGACTGTTTTTCAACTGAATTATTTTGGGATTGACAATCTGTCTTTCACATATTGCAATTTCCAATAGTTGCCAATCATGAGTTTAGATGTTTTATGGCGCTGAAAATAACACATTTTGAGTGGAAGCCACCACAATCAAAACATGTTTCAGCTTCACCGCATTCAACGAAAATATGATGTGCCAGTGCAAGTCTTAGTTCAATAAGGGAAAGCAGCCGCTTTAAGGGCTTACACATCAATATTCGACAACTTCGACACCTCTCTCTCTCTCCACAGATATTGCACATTGACTTTGGCAATGCTGCCGCTGTGGCATGGAAAGAGAAATAAACACACTGGTTTAGCATAAAAGCCTTAATGACTGAGACCTAACAATTGGCTCATCGTGTTGCACAGGCACACACTCTTGACATGTATCTAACGTTACACTCAATATGGCCGAGACTGAAATGTGATAAAGAATGACGGTTTGTATGTTCAGGCAGGCACATGAAGACACATTATAAAAGGTCATTGAGGCCACTTGGGCTCGCGCCCTTGGGAGATAAGTGAAAAACAAGAGCCGAGTCGATATAAGAAAAAATCATTTTTGTTCTCCTGAAGCATTAAGGGAAGCACTTCCGAGAACCAGCCTGATATTGTGTGATTAGATGAGAGGAAGTATGTGAAAACAAAGCCAATATTCAGGCAGACACTACTTATATACGACCAGTTGTTGTTTAGTGTGAAGTGAATAACTCTTGATGGGGCTTCACAATCCTTTGCTCTCCCTCAGGAGTCATAACAAAGAATGATTCTGGAGACGTGACTGCGTGTGGGAGCAGCGTCAGTGAAGATGGCATTTGTGCTGTCACTTCACTGTGACCATTTTCAAGGATCTTGCCCGGAAGGTCAGTCTAATAACAGAAAAACCGCCTGTCAATAATGGATCTTGTGAATGTTGCAATGCAAACAGTGAGAACACACGTTGCAGGGAGCGGAGCTGAGTGGAGGGAGGAGGTGGAGAAGTGGAAGAACGATATACAAACACCTTCCATGCTACTGGCCACGGAGTTGTCGTCACTTGCTCATACTGCTTTGGGGTTGAGGACAGACACCCATGGCACACGTGTCATCTTGCACAGAAATATATCATTTTCAATCCAATTTAAAAATAACAATTACTTGTTGCCATTTGTTTTATCTGAAATTAAGAAATCTTAATGCAGATAGCGGAGGTATGTGGCATGCAGAAAGCATAAGGGAATAAAATGAGCAACAATTTGATAGAAAGTATTGTGGAATAGCATGAAACAACACCACAACAAAACAAGTGTATGATGAAAAAAAAGCCGTTGTCCAGGGGCTTTACATATTTTACTAGTGATTCTTTCTGAAGTGCATGAGAGTGTCAATGTGACAACTGTTTCCCGCACCACTCACCTCGCCTTATCATCTCACAAGATTTATTTATTTCATTTTACCACCAGCAAACGTCACCTCCTCACTTGAGCTTGGCGGAATAAGAAGAAAGGCTCTGACGGCTGGCTCTCTGGGGGTCTCTCTAAAATAAGACATGTAGTGGCAGGAGGGTGAAAACTGCGAGAAGAAACTGCAGAACTGTTGCTCTCAAATATAGAAAGCATGAAGAGAAATCACATTCATATAACTTGATGAGTGCATTATGATACCGCATGCGTCTTTATTAAACACTGAGGCTATTGTAAGCAAGGACAAAAGCGTCCGACCGAAAAACGCAGAGGGGCGCTCCCACAAATATAGGTCACAATGCTCCGGCATAATTAGTTTTCCTTTCCTTTTCTGTACGTAATTCAACAACCTGCACTATAAAGCACTGGGGATGGTCTACGACACAATGCACTTCTATTTGTCATTTCTGCATGGGTGGAACTCTTTAGGGTTGGGACTAAAGCTAAGAGAGGCAGATAACAGCACGGGCTGTGGGTGACCACAGAGTATGTGCCAATTACCAAGTCGGTGCATTGCTCAGCCTCACAGGCAAGGTTCACTTCAAAGCACTACAGAGGAGGATTGGGCCAACACACTGTTGCTAAAGGGATCGCTACAGTTACCACTATTCTGGAACATTATGTTTTGTTTTGTGGATTTCTAGCGGGCTCATAATGTACTGGTAGAGAGATTGCGGTGAAGGACTGCATTGAGTCCTGTGAGCCTTTAAATGAACATGCATCAGAAACGGGAAAGACAGGAAACCACCGCATGCAGCCACTGATAAATTGCTTTGTACCTTTGTGAGCATGAGCCATCACTTTTGTTCATGTATCAGAACACATGAGCATTTTACATCCGTCACTATCAACCCGCGCTAATAGGACTTGCCTGATTTTAGATCCACTTTGGTGTGCATTCATGCCATTAGCGTACGTCTCATCCATATCTCAGAACAGGCAGACTAGTTCATACTAGGTAACTTAAGGGGAGTCAACTCAGGCTATCACCGCCAAAGTGCGAGGCTAAGGATCTCTTTAGTGAGGACAGATGGTTGACAGTCATATCTCTTGATGTCGTTTGTCCTGAAAAATACAGGAATAAATGATGAGTCAGACAAAAAACATTGAAAATATGATGAAGTAGATACTAAGAACACACTTCTTCTTTAGATCTACAATTCATTCTTTTGTTTGACTTCATTCACAGCAGGCATTTCTGTAGTATTAAAACTAACTGATACTGTACTAAAGTATAGGTGAGGTTTATTAACTTGGCTTCATGTCCTTGCTCTCCAAACCATGTAACAACAATGAACACATTCTTGATCGAAATTAGTTTTGTTTTTGGCAGCCATCTTGGTTCTAGACATAGTCGTTTGGTTGAAAACTTTTTTAGTCACATGGCTATATGATTGTGATAGATTCAGTCCAATTTATTTTAATGAAAATTGCAAAAAAAAAAAAAAAAAAACTCCCTTAAACTTTCCTGTTTATGGAGATGCAATTCAATGCTATATTGTAGTTGGGGCAGAAACCTTTTGTCTCCATATTTCAACTTGTATTTTCTTCATGAACCATCACACAGCAATATTCTCTGTCGACTGGAACCTTGGAGCTCATCACTGCATTATACACACATCATACATAGACGTAGTCGGCTACTTTCAGAAACTGTAAAATATCCCTTAGCTTGCACCTTTCATTTATACAACAAGAGAGAATGCGACTCTGGAAAGATGCTTTTGAAAAATTCAGGCTAGAGTGGAGACCTTGAAAACATTCTGTCGCACGTTTGCATATAAAGTGGGAAAAAAAGAAAAGGAAAGGCGGATAATAGATGTCACTGTTCGTGACAGAACCTACACGCACACAAAAGTGTGACTGCAGTGAATTCCTTCCTCCTTGTGTGGAGAAGTGGAGACATTTTCCTGCCAACAAGAATCACGCGTTGCAGTTATTGCTTACTGAGCTTCAGCTTCTTGTTACACTGGCACCTAAAGTCATAAAGATATAGGCGATTACTTCTAAACAAGGCCTGAGGGCAGCAGGTGTGATTGGTTCCAGCTGCGTGCCATTAACTGTGAAGTCAGAAATCACTGGCTGGGAGGGAGGAAGGAAGGTGACACAATGAAACCAAACTAAATGTGGACCATGACATGTGGCTTTACTTCTGACATTTTGATGAACATATACTTCAAAACATGAGCAATGGATGAAGAGCACAGTAAGGTACACATGTCTACAAAGTAAACACAGGCTGCTTACAGTACAAGTTACTTGTTTAGTGTGGAACTTTGAAGAAAACTATATAACTCTATAGAGATTTTCTTCTTTCTCTCTTGCAGGGCATAATCATATTTGAGGTCCAAGAAAAACCAAGACGCCAGCTCAAAACAAACATGATTTGGAGTTTTCCGAGGTGTGGGTGAGAGACCAGAATCTGGTGCTGCTGCCATGCTGTTGAGCTAAGTTTGGCAGTTTGACTGTACCAGGTTCATGCTGCAAACCCATCTGACGCTGATCGCTGCCAAGCGTGGCAGACATTACATGTTGACATTTTGTTTTCCTTGCTGTTGTACTTGCAAAACACCACCTAGGTATGGCTTTATTCTTGTCCTCTGTGATGCAATCAATATTAAAAATTGCAAAAAAAAAAATGTTGTTGATGCTTCATTGTGTAGTCTCAGTAACTGGCTGTCAAGAGCAGGTGCACAGCACACTACAGGTTGGCATCGCACAACTATGCCTACAGTTTTATAAATATTTACGGACAAACTTTTGTAAGAGATGAGAGACCTTTGTGAATAAGTGTTTTATTGCATAAACACTGTAACCCAGTCCTGCAATAAATCACTTTTTAAAGTTGAAAATGAAAAAAGCCACAGGTGTGAAAAACAAGAACACAAAGGTTCTAAAAATGGACCAAACATTAAGGCGCCTGGATTTTCCTCCAACTACTCTGATCACAGTAGTTCTTGTCATCCACCCACACACCTGCGTGAACAAAGGATATTTTAACTGTACATCTATTTGTAAGACTGTGTGATTCCCACTGCCCCCGCGTTTCACATCGGTGTCCAATAGTGGTTCTACTTTTAATTCCTAGAAAGCGAAGGAAGCCACGGAGGCTTTGAACATTTTGTGATGAAATGAACAGTGTGTGGGGAGAAAACAAATGTGGAATTTAGGAAAACCGATTAAGTCTTCGCTCTTTATTTTTATACTCGTGTAATTATTTTTTTTCATTTTTTTTTATTTTTCTGTTTGTTTGTTTAGTTATTTATTTATATTTTCACAAAACCAATGAAAAATATAGTTATGCTTTATTTGATACAATGCTTTATAGTCCAATGTCTAGTATACTATTCCCATGTGAATTTTATCACCTGTCATGTTTTTAAATAATGACTATTTGTTATGTTCCTGTTGTCTCTTATTCAGGTACATTTTCACTCCGATGGTGTTCCCAAAATGTAACTCTTAAATCCTTTTTTCCATTCCAACAGATTAGTCTAATGATCTCAATTTCCATATTTCTTCAGTTTTACATAGTCATCTTTTTTTTTTTTTTATTTTAAGAGTGACAATTATTTTGTGAAACAGTTTGCTTTAAAGCATTTGACTGAACCGCTTGAAGAGCATAACATTCACCAGAGAAAGTAGTTTCATCTAAAGGACAAAAGAAATGTCTTTATCATTGTTGCTGGGTTACAGTGATATTTCAGTCGCATACATCCACAGACACACCTGTCAAGCTGCTGTCACCATTGGCTTTTGCCTGAAAGGTTGCTCTTTCCCGACAATAATATTCATGATTTTCATCACTGACATCTGCAATTTTTGTGGGCCACAGAGCAATGTCACATTTGATTGAATACTGTGTTGATTTCCCTTTTTCCTGTTAACAAGAGACATGGAAATCAGCGTGTGCCCAGTCTGCCAAGGTTCCAAAAGCATCTGTATGTGGGAAACAGTGAAATATATCTGCAGAGAGGTTAAAGTATAATTTACATATATTAACAAAGCGAAGCATTTTCTCTAAGACAGTGTCAATGTGCCTAAGGAGACATGCATGTTTGTAGCACCACAACAACAATAGGTTGCCAGCAGGTAAATACTGCTTTTTTTTTTTTTTTCTTTCAGCATTTCCTGTTTGGGGTTGCCACAGCAAGTCAACCCCTTCCACCTCAGACGGTCTGGATCATCATCCCAGGTCACACCGACGCCCAGACGTCATTGTTTATCTCATCCATGAGTCTCAATGCTTCTGTGGCATAGTTACATGGCCAAAAAACAAATAGATAAATAAAAACGTGCTGTGAGAATCAATAAAAAAAACATTTTTTATTATTTGTGTTTTCATTTCATTTTTTTGCTTAAATTTCTTAAATCCATCCATCATGACATCACATTACATAATGTGGTGCATGTAGAACTGGTGCACTGAGAAATGTTCCCCGTGAAAGAGTTTCTACAAAATTAAGCTTATATTTGCACAAATGATTTTTCTCTGTGTGTAAATTGTGTTAATTCATTTCTTAAAGCACCATCTTTGGATAAATAAAAACATATCTATTTTTAGTATCAGGTTGAATGAAACTACATATATCATATAAATGGCTTATTACTATTTACCCTGACTCAATGTACCCTTATACTACTGTTATGTTCCAATGCTGGTAGTTCTTTAAATCCAGTCACAATCTACACTGGTAAAATATAATATGACTTCAGGTTACACTATCAGAAAGACTCATATCTGGAAATGGGTTTTTTAAATCAGATTTGATATTGCCTCTCATGATCAGCACATGTGACTCATGCACTCCATCACATGGAGAATGTGTATCTTCTGGACACTTCCAGCAGCTCATTTCTCAAACACAGGAGGCCTCAGGAGGACATTAGGCAAATTGCATCACACCTTTTCAATTCAATTTGCCCCGAAGAAGCCACTGAGTGCACTGCAGCGCTCATATGAAGAAAGCATGGACAAGCAGTGGTGTCAGTCCAGTCCAAGCACATGACTTAACTGCAGTATCATTGAATATACGTCAGGTGCTCCTCCAAAATGAAGACATTTGAGTTGAGTCTGTCTGTTTTACATGCAGTCATATCCTCCTTCTCTGTGGACCCAGTGGATTCCAGTGCTGTAGTTGCACCAGCACTGGCCTTGACCTTCCTTATCTCTGTCCAAGTCTGATCCAGTTCTTTCAATCTGAGAACGGAAACACACGTAGCCTTCATCTATCTCTCAGCATGAGCATCTCCGGCGCAGGAGTGCTTAACAGCCCCCTCAACAGCCTGATCCCACCTTCAATAGCTGGTCCTCATGCTCCTGCTGCAGGGGCAACATTGGATGCATCACCTGCCTATTTTTGGATGTAAAATTAATCCAAAGGTCACTGTTACTTCCTTTTCATGTTATGCTAATTCGCTCGACCAAAACAAATCATGCTAGTAACAATAATGACCCAGCTCTGACCGCCGTCATCTTGTCGGGGGAGCTGCAAGATAGTACATTTCAAGGTATCGAGGAGGTAACATAATGCCATAATATCCAGAGAAAACAGCTCTGTGGCAGCTGCCATACCCAACTGACTCCCCCTGTGGACACATCTGTAGATACATCTTTGTACACACTATATGAATTTTCGGGCAGCTCTTATATTTTGATTCATGTACCCCATGAACTGTGAGTTAGAAGCTACTCTTTATTTCTGTTGTTTAACAAACTACATTTCTCCACAGGCTGAATGATTTTAACAAGCCACCTTTACAAGGCAGCTTCCCCAATGTTTATTTTTCCGATCCTAATCGAATTCCTGGAGCAGCCCCATGTAAACAATGCATTTCACCCTGGACATCCGCGTACAAAAAGCAAACTGCTGCGCAAAACAGTGTGGTCACCACAAAACAGCAGATTACGAGGTCTGATAATCAGATAAAGTAGCGGTGAGTGAGATGCTGCAGCTCAGACGATGACTCATGCTCACCCAGAGAGAGTCTATTTTGGTGAATGGCTCAATTTGTACCCCGCTTTGTTTTTTTTTTTTTTTTTTCAGAATCAGCACGACTACTAAAATACTCAGCGCAGGGCGGTCAGAAGGAGAGTCTTAATAAAGCTCGAGCAGATGGAGGAAGCTTCCGGACGAGCTGCTGTTGTTCTGCACAGCAGAATGTGAATATAAAAATATACCTCACCTCAGTAGGAAGCACAAGAGCAAGTGCATCTATTTGCTATTTATGATACTTCACCACATAACTGACACAGAACGATTGGTGTTTCCATGTACAATATCCAGTGTCCAAATCGACTGGCCTTTTCAGTCCTGGAGAAACACTGGAGGTTATTAATCTTCAGACTAGGAAAGGGCAGATGATCATAAAAATATGTCTCTCAGACTGTTACACACATAGTTGAATTTGTTTTATCTCGGACCACAAAAAGTACAATGTCCCTTTTAGGCCAAAAATAATGACTCTTGGTTCATGATGGTTCATGGTCTTATGACTCACCTGGACTTATACTCCACATTGAGTTTTCTCAGCTGAGCATGATACTGAAAATATTGACACACGCTGCTGTGACTGGGTCATTAGGCAGGATTCGATTGAAGTTCAGGGGAAATCGCAACTGATAGATGACTCTGTATGTTTTGTAAAGTATTTTAAATACAAATAAAAGAATGAAAAATCAAGTGCAGAGTGAACAAGAAACTATTTGGTTAAAGATTAGTCAGAATTTGATTCTTTTATTAAATGTAATGGGATTGTGACCATAGCATTTGTTATGTGCTCTGTGTCTCGCTGTCACAGTGTATATGAAGCCAAACGTATGACACACGCTCCCATTGTCTGTCTGTATGGCTTGAAGGGGGAAAGGAGGCCGAGATGCAGTTGACTTCTGTCCTGATCCCTGTCTGCTGATTTAAAGTTCTATTAATGGCGTGACAAGCCTGAATTGTATCCCTGTTACAAACGTGGAGCAGAAGGAGGGGACAGCCTGAACAGACTCCCACCCCATCTTTCTGGCACATATAGACAGACAACCGCCAACACCTGCAGGAAATTTAGAGTCACTAATTTACCTCTGCATATGTTTGGACCGGAGAAGAAAGTGAACTCCAAGCTAAAAGGACTGCTCCAGATGGGTGCACAGAAACATCAGGAGGCCACCCACATAAGGATAATCGCGCTGTCTTTGTCCAGATTTTGCTTCTTCCCGACCAAGGATGGTAAACACCCAAGTATTGCAAGTCAAGTGAGACTATGCTACGAGAGAATCCCTATGTCTGGGGTGTGTTGAGGGTGAGTTAGCCCCACTAACCGTCTCCAAAAATGTTTGGGGCAGACACTCATATTGTTTCAACACGTTTAATATTTACGACCAAAAAGCAGTATATGTGTGTGTGTGTGTGTGGACACAACATGAGGAGTAATTTGATTTAAAGTTTCCAAATAAATGTAAAAGAGCTCAGCTCACACAAGGATGCTGGCATGATGCTCTTCCCACTATTTCAATCCATTGTTTATGATGCATTGGAATTAGAATACATGTTGTGGTGATGTGTCATTTAATATCCACCTGGCCATGAAGTAATCCGCGTGATGAGAACAAAATGAAAACTCAATCCTCTGGCGTGTGTTTAATTGTCAACACACTTGATGTCTCACGGCTGATGCGCTTTGAAATCCAGTGGTGGGAGGAGTTGAGCTCTCACTTTGGTTTCTCTTCGGGTCGCTTGACATCATAAACAAAGTATGATGCTTTATTTATTTGCCTGTTTTTCACGTTTCAGGGATGACAAAGAACTTCAGACATGGGTGACGTGCCAACGTGCACGAGACCCTTCCAGTTCCAAATATCAATCGCTAAAGCATTTAAAGCAGCTTGAACAAAGCTGTTAGTAAACAAAAACAAAACCAACTTGTCATCTTGATGAGCAGTTTGTAGAGTTATCATAACTATAAAACCATGTGACGCCAGACAAACTCCGACTGAGATGCTGATCTGAGGAGCACTGTCACAGTCATTGTCATGTCCCCGCTCAGTTCACATGCTTGTCCTCGTTCTTGACACTGCAAACAACTCTAAACCACGGGTTTGTCATGATTCGCTTTTATTTTATCCTTGTTTATCCTTCCGTTTTTTTGTTTTTTTCCCCCTCTCCCTTGATTGTCAGAGCATCCCTATGGGAATGGCGCACGGCTGGAGTTAATCCACAAATCATCAACAGAGGCTTCAGTTTAATCAATGTGTGGAAACACATTGTTTCCAGCAACCTGCGCCAGATCGACTCCCTTCGTATCTAGGCAAATTGGCTTTCTGCGTTCATTCATTCTGTTGCCCGCTCGCTCACTTCCTTGTTTTCTGATCCTTTGGTTTTCCCTGGTGACTGAGTGTTTTTTCATACTCTGTTGTGTTTTGTTCTGATTTTCGCCTTCTCCTGTTTCTTCTGATTCTATATTTTCCCCATCGTAAGTTTTGATAACTGCATTTGTGATACTGTTATTTGTCACCATCGTGTTTGTATTTCCATTTTCAGATTCTCCCTGGTCTGTTTCAATTATGTTAGTTTTTTCTTTGTATCATTGTCAAAAAGAAATATTGATTTGCTCCTCAACTTCTCTCCTTGTGGGTCTCCCATCGAGGCATTTGGGTTCTGCTCTGCTGGGCTCCTTACAGGGTTACTATAGGTGGTCCCCATTAAGCACTAATTCAGTTGCCACACATCGATTAAACTGATGAAATTCCATTGAATGCCTGTGTTGAGAACAAGGTGAACATTACCCTACAGGTTCTTAACTGATCAGCCATATTCTTGACCATAGTCTTGAGCTTGCTGTCATGGCTGTATCATGGTAAACAAACAGATCACAGATTTGTTTCATTGGGCTCACTCAGTGTTGAGGGTGTAACAAAACATCGATCCACATTGTTGGAAGATGAACAGGGAGTGTTTACATTCCCGCTCAAGCTTGTTAGGAAATGAAACATACGTCAATTCAAGTAGTGTATCCATCATACAATCGAACGGTGTTGCCAGGTAACGTTTCTCAAGTAACCCTGCCTAGCCTGGTCATGTGTCTATGATGACCTATTGTATATGACCCTTTACTGCAGGCTGTTCCCCCAGGTCTGGATCCAGAGTATGGACCCCGCAAAGGCAAAGCAGTCCTAAGATTTCTCCTGTATAAAAGCCTCGAGGCACAACAGCTCCACGGAGACGCTCAAACTCTTGTTGAGCTAGGAGGGTCCTTACTGTACACCGGGGGTCTCAAACAGGTCCTCAAAGGGCGGCAGTGGGTGCAGGTTTTTGTTCCAACCAAATACATTTTCAGCAGTCAGGTGTCTGAAGACTGTTATCAGTCGACTGCGAGTCTGGTCCTGCTTGTTTCAACTGACACCTGGAACAAAAAGCTGCACCCACTGGAACAGTTTGGTGACCCATGATGCAAATCATTCAGTGTGAGGAGGAAATACAAAATTTTAAAAATGTATTTTGAAGCTAGCTGCAGTTTTTGAAAAGACGTTCTGGTGTTGAAAGCTGTTTCTCTCATCAAGTCTGGGCTGCCCTCTTGCCAGCCGGATGAGAGCATGTGTTGCTGGCTTCCACTTTGATCTCTCACCGTGCTTGAGAGTTTGACCTCATGAACACTTGGTGGGTTTATAACTCTGGGTCCTGAAACGGAAACAGAATCAACAGAACCATCACTGCTTCTCATGATTACACTGAATGTGAATACTTGAGTCTTCCATTAGTGGCAGCGATTTCAAATCACTTGAGCTGAGACGATGGCAAGCTTCTTCAGAGCACGACATGATATGGAAACACCACTTGTGTAGCACCGTGTAAGGAATTTGTCAACTATCCTTCAAACCTTGTCAAGATATTTAAATCCCACTGATTTGTCACCCGATATATTTTGGCTCATTTATTCTACCACACCTGCTAAGCTTGACTTGCCAAACTGGAAACATCACCAAAATATAGTCCACTGAAAAAGCAACAATACTCAAGAATTTCTGCTGTTAACTGGCCTCCAGTTTTAGTGTTGGTCCCTTCCTCACGGATTGATCATATTTGTCATGATCCTTATTTTTTTCATTTTTTCCTCCACTTCATGTCTTCATGAGTTTGACAGGCACACAACTGGGATCAATCTGCAAAATCTGCTGTATTCACAGTATTGAAAAATATGTGTATGATGTATGGCTGCTAGTCATACATTAGAGATGTACACGGTTCTGTGTGCTACATTTTCAAAGTAGTGTATAATGTGTGCAATGCAAGAGCGACATCTTTTATAACACTCATTTCAACTGAATAGTTATGATGAATTGGATGGATATACTGTAGTGAGGAATAGTGGGATACAGTGGCACATAAGCAGAAAAATATCAAGAAAGGACTAAAAGAAGGACTGAAGAAGACGAAGAATTAATTCTCTAATTCTCTGGTGACCTTTGGAAATAAAAGAGATTCCCTGTCAATGCTGTACAGAAACAATGTTAAATCTAGTTAATTCGAAAATTTGTATATTTGTAAATTGGTATAAGAATATTTGCCACGAGAAACCACGCTATTTGAATGAATTTGGTATATTACTGAATCAAATGATGGACCCATATATACATTTATTCAACAAAATATTGTTTATTTTGCATCAGTTTGACAATAAATCAAATCACGATGGTGGCTATATTCAAGTTTTTATATCACTATTTAATTTAATGTCTTGAAAATATTAGTGTAAGAATTTCAAGTACATTCAGAGTAGTGGAAACCCTGACCATTATGCAGTGAAAAACATCTTTGAACAAAAGCAAACAGATGCTTTTGTTTGCTTTTGTTCAGGGATTCCTCCATGTTTGTTGTTGTTGTTATCATCCCAGCTGCCACATGTCTTGTGCTATATATATATATATATATATATATATATATATATATATATATATATATATATATATATATATATATATATATATATATATATAATTTATCCCCCCTGACTGACAATGAATAATTTGCTTTTTGAGATTTTGCGCTGATGTTTGGTTTGAAGAAAAATGAGATGATTTTCAAAGTGCTTCACTGTGACATAAAAAAGGCGAATTTTGGACTGTTAAGGACTGGTAAGAATCATGTCTTGAACTTAAATGAATGTTTAATTTTCAGATGGTTCAATAAATAGAGAGGACAAAAATATACAAACTGATAATTTTGTATGTAGTAATTTATATAACCTTATAATATAACCTTAACCTTAAAATGATGTTGAATGTTTTGCACCTTTTTTATGATGTTGGTTTTCAATCTATTTGCGCTACCTATCTCCACCGCACGATGTCAGCAAAGTACCACTTAGTTTTTGGCGCGCTTGCAGTTCGGCCAAGTTTCAACTTAACATTTGAACTTGTAACTGAATAAAGAACTGAACCGAGGTCGCGTTTACGCATCTTGCAAGTTGAATCGGATAATTAAAACACGATGTAACCAGCAGAAATAATCATATGAAGTGTGTGCTGATATATATCAATGTCATATATATGTATATAGTCAATCAATCGTTGTCATTGCTTTTCATTTACAGTGCATGGCAGTTTCAGTCTTGTCCACTGGCCTCATCAGTGAGAAATACAGTCATTGTTTTGGACAGTTCTCGTTGTTAATCACTGAAA
This sequence comes from Synchiropus splendidus, assembly GCF_027744825.2. Lineage (NCBI taxonomy): Eukaryota > Metazoa > Chordata > Actinopteri > Syngnathiformes > Callionymidae > Synchiropus > Synchiropus splendidus. The sequence goes on from NC_071334.1 coordinate 29,705,515, forward strand.
AGAGCAGACTGATTTGGAACACCCGTAAATAAAATGTTCTGCCCCTGACTTTTAAAGGACTAATGCTGTTGTCACTGAGGCGGATTTGGCTTAGAATTTAGCATGTTGTGTTGTTTACAGTCCCCGTAACATCACTCAGACGCTATGGACACACTCCTTCCTGTCTGCACCTGAACATAAAGCAACTAGCTGGCACAGACGCAATGTGAAACTGGTGTGTGGCATGTGATCACAAAGCAAACAGCCTGTAAAAGTCTTCAAACATAGGCTCTGTCTGTTTTTTTTTCCATGTCAAACAACATGATGTTAGTCATGTAACGCTCACTCTTTTCTTTTGTCTCACGTGGTTATTGGGTCACACATTGATTTCTAAATGTGTTAAACAACATCATGTATAATATTTATAATAAAAGTAATAAAGAAGCTGTTGTGAATTGACGCCACACTGTGGCATAGTAGTACTATCTTGTAAATGGAAGCATGAATCTCCAGCACCCGATGAAAGGACAGCATTACAACATACTCAGGCCTAAATACAAAGATGTGAGCTGTCAGGAGAAATCAGCGTTCACACATAAACTTTGCAGTTGTCGAACATTGTGCATGATCATCCTTGGCTACTGCTCCTTTGTTGTGTTTGATTTTCTCCAGCTTTTTTCCGTCCCCAAGGCTTCCTCAGATGTCTTCCAGCCTGAATGGTGAAGCAATCTGTCCATATGGCTCCGTCTTGGCCTCTGATGTCATCACAACATGCCTGCCTTCAAAGAAAGGCGACCCACTTTAACTAACATGGAGGACACCAAACAAAACAATACTGTCACAAGTGAAGGGTCCAAAATGACAGACAAATGCTTGCACGGCTTCGGTCGGCTGTAAATCAGTAGTTTTTCGATCTGGCGTGTCAGACCTCTTGTGAGTTTGCATTTAATATGAGTCCTTCCTGAGAGGCTCCCTGTTCCTTTGCTTGTGGTTCTCTCTGCTCTTCTTTCCTGGGGGTATCCAGACCCCGCTTCATCCATCCATAACATTCTCTGGCCTGTGCACAGAAGCCTGCAGCTGCTCCCCATTCAGCCTCCCTGGGACTTTCACCCCCTCTACACACGTTTTCTTTCCTCCCCTTGGTCGCTCACCAAAGTTTCAACAATAACTCGAGGGGAATCTCACATCTTTTTCAACTACAGTTTTATATGGTCTGTTCTCTCTTGAATTTCCCGCTCACCTGTTGTCGGGGGATACGGTGTGGGGATTGACTGGTGCAAGTGGTTTGTGTATACATGCTGCCACTAACCTGCACATGTCCTGGAGTGAACCTTTTTTTTTTTTTTACATCTGTCAGTATCTAAGCAACACATAAAGACTGACATTCGTTTTGAATTTCCCATCATGATTTTTCTTGATTTCATATTTGTTCACTTGATTCTCTATCTATAGTCACACATTCACACTCTTTAGTGACTCTTTTGTACATGTATCTGTTTTAGAAAGACTTTTAAGAGTGGCTGTTCATGTTTTTGTGCCTCTTCGGTGCCACTGAGGTCATTCTAAACAATGTTCTGCCTGTTATGTTGTGTGTCGTGTTGACAACATCATCCTTTAAGTTACATTTAGAGCAGATGCAAAATGTGTGATTCATTTGCCATTAATCGTGAATTAGCTAATATTTAGCAAGATTAAGATTAAAAATGTAGATCTATTGACGGCATTCATTATTAGTATTCAACTGAAATCCTCTATTGAAGTTTCCTCTGTATTTAGCAATGGTTGGATGGTATATAATAAAGACAAATGTTTGCTTAGTTATTGGCTGAATTTTGAATTAAAACCTAATTTATTTTGCTTTATGCTGGCTGAAACCACATCTGCCTCGGATTTCTACTTTTTATTTGCAGTTTCTTTTAACTTGACAGATACATTTTGGTGTCCATTAACCCTTGTTGCATTGTTCGCTACCCAAGTGAGACACTTCACTGCTTGGTTCAGTTTCCTTCCAGACTATTCGTCGCAATGACAAACACCCTAGCGACACATTCTGATATTTAACTTTGTATCCTGATCGACATTAGACCACTGTCTCACTCTTAATCTCAGATTTAGCTCCCTCCACTCCTTGTATGGCCCCAAACCGTTGCACCCTCACATAACACCTCACTAATGGCGCCTCCTCCCCTCACCGCAAATCCTCAGTGCTGAGGCTAGCCTGCATGCTGACACACAACGCAAACCCACCACAAATAAGCTGAGAGAGGAGCTTAGAAGGCCAGACAACAGCGAGCGGATGCCTTGCCAATGGGTCACCATTACAGTGTTTTCAGGCAGTTCTTTTTGCAAAGTGTCATGGGAATAGCTCTGAGCAGTAAAGCTGCGCTGGGACGATAATAAAAGGAGAGATGGCGCCAAAACCACGAGCTCAGAGAGAAAATGATGGACAGGCGCCATGACAGTGTCTGTTTTCGCGTGGTTGATGCAAACTAGACGCGGACATGTGGACTTTATTGAATTTCTGCAAGATCTGTATTACTGTTGCTGTCAATTCTTCATTTAATTGGGATGACGTTCTCTTTTGTCCCTTGAAAATGAGCCTCTTTTGCAATAATGCATTCCCGTGCTAAGTCCACTGGAACTCAGCTGAAAAAATAACATTTATTCATTTGTTTACTGCCACTTATGTTTTCATGGGTCTGTGGGTGAAGCGTTTCTTCAGGGATTACCTAATTTGCCTTTCGTAAGCCACTGCAGATCTGACTGAGGGCTGCCTGGACATTCCTCTGCAAGAGCGGGATGCAGCCCTGTAATGCTGAGTTTGCCATGGGTTGGTGTCCTAACTATATCAAACAAGTAAATTGACATTCATTGTTAGAATGAATAGCAGATCGGGAGCCTGATGGAAACTTGTTGTGGCCACTAGTGTTTTTGTTGTGGTTGTTTAGTTGATAGTATTGATCACAAAATCTGACTCCATACCTAAAACAAAGAATGGTAGTAAAGTGAAAAGCCTGACTTATGAACAGAAACTCTTTTTTTTTTTCCAATTTCACGAAGCAGAGTCAGCGAACCTCTGTGTCAGTTACTGAGGCAAAGTACGACGTGAGCGAGCAGGTTGACTGGACTAACCCCTGTTGAAGCACAGATATTCTGCAGACATCCGCAGATTTCTGTGACTTACAGAAATTGTTGTTTTAAAATACTTTGATCTTCCGCATCACAAGCAGCATGCAGAGGGGTCGGGACAAAGAACAGTATATAGTCATGATGTCGTTGGACGCCTTTGTTCTTTAAACAGACTGGTACACTTTCAAATGCTTTTTAAGAGTACGTTAAATATTGCATTTTAGCGGAACAGATCATTGCTTTTCGGCTGTGCTAAAACCACAACGCACACATCTATTAGACATGTTCAACTCACATTCATCACAGCTGCTTTGATAAATCTTCTTTTAGTCCATTGACACACCTACGCGTAACATGCAACCCTGATGCTGTTTTTCCTTCAGTATAGAAAAGTCCACTTTCGCAACGTCAATATATGACGCCAGGGGAGTGAGGAAGGATTGCCACAAACATGAGCTGCTTGCGGCTAAACTTTGACTCTAAACTAACCGTTGACTGCAGTCGAGAAGCCGAAAACTCAGAGTTGTGCAGTTCAGAGTTGGACAACCAGTGCGTCTGGTATTTTCTACTTGGTGAACTGTCTCCTGAAACAGACTTCTTCGGTTTGCTTGTGTGTACCACAGCCTCAGACTTAGAGGTCTCATAATGCATCACTTTCAATAGTTGGGGTAATTGATATCAATTTAAATCTAACATTCTTATATCATTAAGGTGCATATTGACTTAAGGTTTGTGTTTAGTTAAACATATCTTTGACATCATTGGCTCCACCCTCAATTACTAATGCGTTTCTATTGACCCAAAACATCCTTGACGTTTGACTGCTGCTTCACTTTTTTTCAAAGTGAAAATCAAATCTTTAGCACTGAAGTGATTTTTCTCATAACATAAAGACACTCGGACGCTGACCGTCTTCTTCGAGGAAACCCAACCGCGCTGACCACCAGTTCCTCAACCATATTGGCATCTTGATTTATTGTTACAAAAGCTCTCCAATACATGAAGGGCTGTGAGACACTGACCACCTGTGCTCAAATCTTCTGGGACACATCAACTGGATATCCGTGCACGAGATGTGAGCAATTGTATTTCATTTCAGCTGACTCCTAATTAAAATGTCAAATTGTCAATATTTTATGGACAAGATCATTAAGACGCCTGAGAGAAAGACTTTGTTATGATTAATAATAATAGCTAATAATCGTGGAAGTAAAAAAAAAAAAAGCTTCAACCAACACTAAAAGACTGTTTCTTGGAAAGAGCTGGGATTGTTGTAGTTGCTTGTGTGCTCCGGCGCTGTGATCCTGTGTTCTGGAGCCAAGTTAAACACAACAGAAGGAATATTTGGTTCTGTCTGTTTAATTGACTGAGTTCGTGTGCGTTTGAACACCAACACTGTCAATGTGTGTGGCAGTTCGACGAAACAAAGTCTGGTCATAAGAGCGGCAGAAATAAGAGTTTTAGATGTCCAAAGCCCAAATACCCCACCATCACACACATGCACCCACACACAGATTACAGTCAATGGCATAAGTGGATAATGTAACAGAGGCAGTTGGATCCGGCTTGGGCTCGTTTCCTGCATTGTTAGACGCTGGAGTGAGATAAGTCAGACTGGCTCACAGTGTGATGGTGCGATGGTGTTTCATGCCCGACTTGGAGGATTAACTCTCTCCTGACACATGAGTGCTACAGCTGGCCACAGAAGCTCAAAATCTGTTCTAAAATGATTCGACACACAATTGATGTTACTCGGCACAGCAAAATCAAATCTGAGCAGGTCCTGTGGCTGTTGGTGTTTGTGGTGTCTGCTTTGCTGCATGAATGCAGGTGAGCAGGAGAGGAGAGCTTTTCGAAATAAGATTTTATGAAATAAGATAATAAGAAAACTGAGATTCAAAAGATTTAACATTTTTTTGTTAAAACAAATCAAATTGGTTATTTATTCCAGGGTTTTCTCCGTCGCCTCTCCAATCCTGGTTTGAACATTTGATCACATGGAGATTGTGAAATTTATTGTTGCTTTAAATGCATTGCATCCAAGTTAACTCAAGAAAAAAGAGCTAATGCAGATGAGCAACAAATGTATGACAATGTTGAGTTTTGTTAAACTAAACTCATGGCATATACATGACCTGGCAAAAAGAACATGGTTGCACATTCCTTCACTGTTGTGTTCTTGCAGTAAGCTTTTGCTATGTCACAAGATTTGATTCCTTCAATTGTAGGATTCACTGTTCCCCAAGATTGATGGATGATTGGAGTGAAAATGATGTCTCATGCTCCACACTTGGGATTTTTAAATCTTGGAATACACATGTGCAGGAAAGATCAGGAAAGATGATCTAAATTTGGGAAAATCAGGTTATTTCGTGCGTATGTCCCAACAGTCATATGACATCATTGGTCAAATAATGCTGCTCAACTTAGTCGACCAATTGCAACAACCCTGAATAGTTGAAACCAGGTGGCAACTATTTTTTTGGCTGGTATTTATGATTCATATCTTTATTATCATGTGATTTGTCTTGAACTAACTTTGGGACCTCAGCGAACCAAATTAGACACAATGCAACAGACAGTGATCTGAACCCATTGTCTCATAAAACGACCTGGCTAATATATGGATTTTTACAGGCTAGAGAACATCATGCTGAATCTAGTCACAGCCAACCAATGAAATCACAGGCGTTTATTGACCTTAAAACCCTCAAAATGCATTGTTTTCACCAGCGTGTCTGCAGCTCCTCCAACAGAGCCGACCTCCTGGAGGACCGGAAATGAAAAGCAGCAGCTGAGACCAGCGGTGGTGTCGGAATTTCAGCTACACGGTTGAAAACAGTGCATTTTAAATAAAAGATCTAAGGAGTTCATGATTCAAGCTCAGAACATTGCTTTTGTTTCACGAGCATGGAGACCCTGTTTTCCAGACTAGTTTAGAAGTGATCCTCAGACTCTTTTAAGCCAGTTGCACCACTGACCTTTCTCCGGTGCACCCGTGGCTCATAGACCAGTGTGGCTTACGTATGGACAAGATCTGATTTCCTTCTTAAATTTAGTGGGTGTGGATAATTTTCCGGTGCACTCTATAGTACGGAACTTATTAAACCTGATTATGAAACCATTTTCGCAATCAGAGCTTGTAAATATTTATTCCCATAGAAAAAAAAACTGTCCATCTAAATAAAAGGCTTCATGTCAATCTGGCTGAGGTATATTAAGAAGCTGGACGTACACTGAAGCAGAAAATCTTCCCAACACATCCAAAAACAAGTTTAGCAGAAGCACGATTGCTCCCGTGCGCTGGAAGAGTCGGTGTGACAGTCCGCATAAGAAAAAGAAATCCTGGAAGGATATTTTCTTTTCTTGCCGACCTGTTGTGTAATTGTAAAACGAAACATATAAGCATCCAAATCCACAAGAAAAATACCATCCAAACATTGAAAATTAGCTTTGCCACTAATGTTTTTGGACATAGCCACCGCCAGTGTTCTCATTGCTCCAACACCACAATATTATAATAAGTGTGTGTACAGATTTCTGTCTGCCCACTGTGCTGTGTAAAGCACTGGTCGTTCCCAAGTGCTTGTTGTAGCATGCAGAGAGGTGCTGAACTTGTCACGTCTGACTAGCAATTTCTCCCTTTTGAATAGACACCAATGCATACACAGTCTAAACTTGCTGACCAGCCACACTGTATTCTAAACTTCCCGCATTTAAACCTTCATTTGTGTTGGTCGTGTACTTTTTTTTGGCCATTGGACACAGTGTATATTAATTTAAAATTCCTCAACAAAAAAACAAGACTTTCGATGAGGAACAATCATGCTAAAGAGTGTTATACATCCAGTCCCACAAAGTCAACTGCGATGTAACTTTCTTTTAGTCAAAATGGAATAAGGATAAACAAAGCTTTTGAACATTTTTTAAGCGGAAAAACTGGTTGGTCAAAGTCTTTGTTGCCTACATAAAACTTAGAAATGGACAAGTAAAAAGAGACAATGAGAAAATGAAACGATTTTGGCCTAAATACGACCGTGTCAGCATGATGAGACAAGTGTCATTCCTGGTCATATCCCACTATGACAGTTCCTCCTCACTTTTTGACTCTTTCTCTTTGATCACTGTGGTCCTTGGCAGGACCCTCAAAGCCCCCTTTGGCATTTAGTCGATATCTCTGTTATTCCTGGGATGAAAAGGAAAGTCTCTCACCCGAGAGCATCCTGGAAGTGCTCGCTTCCGCTTTGCTGCAGGTCGAGCACTGAAGATGAGAGAAGACAATATTTCATATCAATGGCTCCTTTTATTTGCCGTACAATAGACACATTGGATGCATTTTGAATCTTTTTTAAGAGGAACACATCATTTAGCAGCAACAACAACAATGACAGCACCACTCGACACATTGTGTTAAGGTTACAGGGGAGATTGTAGTAATAACTAGTAATTATCAAAGCTAAAAATGTCCATCAGGAGAAACTCAAATTTAAATGATTTCATCTTCTCAAATGTCACATTCTGTTCCTCAGGAAGAGTTTTGTGATGTTTTGTTATGCCTGCTGTGACTGTGACAGCAACATATTTGTTGCATTTCTATGAGCTTTGTGTTTCTTTACTGTAGGTAGACCTTCCATGCGTATGAATCTGAAGTCACTGTATCCATGAAAACAATGTTGTCACTGCTAATTCTCGGCCCCCGAAAGTCCTCGCTTCACTACAATACCAGCACTCTACAGACAATGCACCACTCAGTCATCTTTGCTGCAACTTTCCAAACCTGTTTCTGACACTCGCAGCAGAGGAGTCAGAGAGAAGATCTTGTTGAAGAAACCTGGGCGAACCACCAGTCATCAGTCATCACTGGACACCAATACAAACAAGCACTTACAATAATTTATTGTTTAGAATGGAACTGAGTCTATGTTTTTGAATTGCCAGATGAAAAGAGAACTCCATAAAAAAAAGTGAAACATTCATACACAAAAGTAGAAACCACCAGTCACACAGCAATCTTCAGATGCACTTCCTGTTCGGTGGATATTTCAGCAAACGTAACTTCATTGCCAAGCACGTGTTTATTTCATTCATTCCTTTCAGCATTGAGCAGAGACTGAGCGTCTTGAAAAATGAATACAAAGGTGGATTTGATTGTGTAATAGATCAATCGAGGCCAAGCTGGATAAAAATAGCACCATCCACTGTTGTTACACAACTGCCTATGAGTTCCCGACGTTAGACACACGCTATTAAAAACTGTATGGACTCCACTTTGGGCCAGTTTGTTTGACGTCAAAGGCAATGTGTGGAAGTGGAGTGGAGTGTGGGAAAGAAAAATCGGTGGTTGAACTGGGGAAGGATGCAGATACTGTGTCTTTTGTCTTTTGGAGCGTGGCTTTACAGGAGATGTGGAATAAGCTGAGAGCAACAAGTTCGAAAAACAAAGTGAGAGAATGTTCATTGTGGATATTAGTATTAAATTTGTGTCCATTTTCCCGTATCTTATACACTGGAACTCTATTATTAATTCACAATAATGTCACAGTTTGTGAGTTTAGATTGTTACTGTACGGGTAAATTCTGGGCAAATACACAATGACATGTTCTTCTCTTTACATGCGACGCTGAAATTGGTGTCAGAAGTGGGATGGTCACACGAGCCAATTCACACCAAGCCAATGGCAGGAAAGGTGTTCTTCACATTCTGATTTGAAACCACGCTGTTCTTGTACTCCATAATTCAGAAATACACAATGAATTTTACTGAGTCAAAATCACACAAATCCAAATGGTGCTTATCTGAACAGGTATTCAGGATCAAACTCTAGTTATAGTTACTCTTATGAAAGTTTGATTTCTTCGTATGAGAGTACAACCTTGTAAAGTTTAATAACATTGAAATAGTTGTGAATGTAGTTTAATCACAATGGCACATATTGCTACTTGGTTTTTGTGTGTGACAGAATTAGTTCTCAAAACAGTGTGTAATTTTAGCCTGTATGGCACCAAAACAAAAAATCAACGACATTCTGCTGGTGTCTTTATGAAGAACATGACTTCATTGCTGCTACTATTTTATCTCTGTTTATTTCCACTCCCAGCAGCTGTCCTTGATTGGTGGTACTGTGACTTGCATAAATAAGGAGCAGCGATAGTTTCCATTCCCGAGCAGCCGCCGCTTGGATCCACAGTCCAGCTCAGTGGGAACTATAAGGGGAGAGTCTTTTATCTGCTTTGCATTCAAAATGAGTCATTACAAACTTGTGCATAGGATGTATGACTCATTTGACATGAGGTCATTCCTTCAATATATGATGTGTAGATATATGCTGGAGCGATAATCCACTCTCCTCTTTGTTTTGCACCTTTATACTCGTGGCACAAAGAATTGTGTCCTACGTACAAAATAAAATACAATTTAATAGTTCCTTTACACTCGTGGATTCAAGGTTGTTGCCTTCCTGACCTTTGGAGTGAACACCCCATTGGATGGGCACCCAGAGGACCACTTTAAGGAGAAAAAAAGACCCCAAAAAACAACACGAGTTTGAAGCTTCCAAACTTAACTTCAAAAACATGTGCTGTAGACTCTATTTGTTTTCAGAGGCATTATCAAATCTGTAGAGCAACCAAGTTCTTAGTCTGTGAAGTCATTTCAAGATAAGATGCCACTATTAGGTCACCACCGTATCAGCATGATATCAAACACACTTGTTCGCTCAGTGTCGCACGAGGTGAGAAGGCCCAGGAAAAGACTGCATTGTCATGTAAACTTTCATTCCTCTTGCTCTTAAACAGAAATGAAAGATGTCATTTACTCTACCGCCTGCCACTTGGCGTCTGTCTTCTCAGTTGGTCATTATGGTCAGATGAAATGGTACTGGTTGCACAACACCCTCTTCCCAAAACAAGACGCATCCATCATAGAGAACCTAGCGTTAATAACCCTCCCAGAACTCTCTCACTGCTCTATATTTGTCTTAGCTTCTGCCCAAAGTGCAAACAAAACAAGCACACCACCGCAGCGGATCATGTGTTGCAAAAGAATCGGCGAAAGCAGCCTTGATTGTCTTCAGCATGTGACGGCGGGTGATTCTGCAGATGTGGAGCTCCCCCTGACTTGATGGGATCTCTAATAACACACTGTGTTAACCAGATGTTTGAAAAAAAAACAAAAAAAAAACCTGGAGGTTTTCTCATCAGTTTTGGGAAAAGGCAAGAATGGGGGACTATTGGATTCTTAAGATTTTAAAATAAAAACCAGGCTGCAGTATTCACATTTTTCTCAGTTCTTATGAATTTGAACAACACTGCCATTTATAATAATGTCACTTGCATTGTTTGGAGTACCTGAAACAATGCAATCATTATCATCATGATTATCCTATAATACATCAACCTTCCAAAACTTTAAAAGTGAGGACAATATTTGGACTTTGTTGCTCGAGTTTCAATATGAAAAATGCTGTTTTTCTTTCGGAGGCAATTCATTTCTATGACTTCAAGTAGTAGAGGCCTTGAAAGTGGCACCTCAGTTCAGTTTGTGCTCGCTGTAGTTGCCTTCAGCCCCACAATATGATGATCCAAGGTTTGCATCCAGCCTGAGAAAACTCCAGCGTTCATATGGTGCTCCCTGTGCTCCATTGGTGTTCCTCCAGGCACTCTGGTTTCCTCCCACAGACCAAACACATGCAGAGACATAATATTCTGTATGCTCATCTGCTGGTGGAGGGAGTGAGTGTTTGCAAATACAGTGTGCACTATCCAGACTGTCCTTTTACTCTGGCCTCTCTGACTTGCTCAACATAAGCAATGCAAGTCTGGAGTGCTGCAAATATTTTGTAAACACCATTTCCCAGTTATTTTTTTAATTTTCAAGTTGTTTAAGGCTGTCAACATTAGGGGTGAAACGATTCATTTTACAAACAATTCAATCAGCATCATGGTTCGAGGTTGCTCATGCAGTTCAAGGATGATGTTGGTGCATTTCAGACGTCACAATACGACCCAAAACGATTGAGTGACTTGAAACTGAATCAGTAGATTTGAAGCCACAAATTCTCGCCTCTGTAACTGTGATCTGTACCTGGATCTGAGACTAGTACACGTGACGTTTCCTACATCCCCGTTGTTACTTGTAAGGGACTCAAGAACTAAATAATTCCGGATACAAACAATGAATGAGCAAAGGGAGCGCCACAAAAGGAGGGCAATAAGAAAAACTGAGTCCAACATAAACACCACAGACTCATACAAAAAGCTCTTCTCAAAGAAGGGTATCAAGAATCTTCCCTGATGAGGATACGTGGACTTAGTTAGCTTGACTTGGACGAGACACGTGACACACAGACCTGACAGCAAGACCGCACACACTCACGATGCACACAGGGATGGAGGGGCAGGTAATGCGGACAAAGCAAGAATTAGAGGGAGAAATAGAGAAGGCAGAGAAGGTATACACAGGAAGAATAGGACACACTTCACCAAAATAAAAGGATATGAATAACTGAACACAAGATGAACAGAATTAACCTGATTAATACAACATATCTAACAAATGACAACAGTTCTTTGTTGTTTTGTGGTTGTTATTAAAAAAAATCTCCTCTTGATTTTCAAGTTATAAATTATATGCCAATATTTAAAAAAAGTAATAATAAGAGTGAAAAAACAATGAAAACAAAGAACAGCAAGTCAGCGTCTTACACTTCACTGTGATATCATTTGAGCAAATATTTAAAACATAATTATTTATTTTTGTTCAAACCTAGTAAATGAACATCCAAAGACACAGAGCAAGGCTTAAGTACTGATCTAAACCCTCAACAATCAAATTCTATAAATCTTTAGCAAAAAGCAAGCAAGCTTTCAATTAAAGCAACAAGGCAAAAGATGAAAACTTAAATTTCTTCTCAAGAATTAAAATAAGCAGCTGAACATAGAAACAACAAATTGACCAACTGGAGGGCTTGTCATTTCTTCTAGCTAAAAAGAGAAAGTGGGTGAAAATATCAAGGAAAAAAAAATGTAAAAATTGGAACTAAGGAACCACAATCCATGTCTGCCTTTTACTTCTCTCAGTCTATCAATATTCACGTTCACTTTAATTCCCTGCTCTCTTGTTCTCTGCCTCATGATGTTCAGTGCCATCATAAACAGCTCTAATGCTAACCGAGTTGCCCTGAAGCAATCCTACGGGGGCTGTTGCCGTGGTAACACAGCCAAACAGAAAACCTTGACAAAACCACTAATACATAGCAGAAGAAGCTTTTCAGCTGCTGGGCTGCACATGAACGCACATATCCAGTGGCGTGCACACACACACATGCACGCACACCGCCACAAAATACCAGCAGTGGAGAAAGACCAAGAGCCACAGCAGCAATGTATGCGACGCTAAGCTACACCCACACATGCTCACCGACACAAGTTCCACAATGTCTGAGAGGCGAACACATCTGCACATTTGATTCCTTTTGTACAACTTGTCCACATGTGCATCTTCGTTTGTTTGTGCGTATGCGTTTGGCTCCATGTGGTTCCGTTTAACCCTTCTCTTTTTAGTGCGACACCTTTTAACCTGTGGGCCGCTGCAATGAGACTCCAGTTAACACCACGTTTCCTGTTCACTCAGCTGCATCTGGATGCTAATGGAAAGACACACACACACACACACACACACACACACATACACACACAGCAATCATCAGTATTATTATCCTTGACTCAGCTACATCTGGAGTCGCAAATGGAAACAGTCAATTTGCAGCATAGGTTTGCATGTCCTGAAACACACTTCAAAAACTTCTGCATTGCCACTTAACACATCATAAATAACTATTCTATTTTTTTTTTCAAAATGATTTGATTCCACAGATATGTGGAAATGACAAATTTAAGATTGTGCAAAACATTTTTTTGTGCATTGATATTGCCTGTATGCCATTGTTACTTAAAATATTTATCACAGTCCCAACTGGCTGGATTTTAGTGAATTATGCATTTTTAACAATAGAATTAACAATAAAATTATTATTTAAAAAAACCCAAATATCTAGCCAAAATATTTCTACTGAAATACTCCAATTTAAGGTTCTGCGAAACTCATTGACACTGTCGTCACTAAAGACATGCACAATACCAGTGGTGCCACTTTCACATTCAAACACTCTGTTAAACAGAAGGCTACTTCTTCAAGACAGTGTCACAAAATAGTTATGTACAACTATTGGAAGCAGAAGAGGAGTTTGTACTAAATTTATCAGGAGTTCCCATCACTGAACTTCGCCCAGTGAAGTGCCCTTCAGCCTACAGATTCTTGGGTGCTGATTGGATGAATTTCTGTACGTACTGCTTTTCATTTCCCACAGATTAGATTAGATTAGATTAGATTATGTCCTTGAAATTCCGCGTGCCACAGCACCAACAATGAAGTCATTAAAGACAATTCAGATATGGGACAAGACTCCTGAGATGATCATCCTCATCCAAAATGTTGCTTTTACACATCAGATTCATAAAATACCAACTAAGAAGACCTTAAATTTATAATAAAGACCTGGAATGAAAGAATCTCCATATTCCTGTCCAGACAAAAAGCATAGAAACTAAGAAAACAAGTGTCTTGACATCAAGTCACACCTTCAAGGGAAGACCTGGAGTTTCACTTGTCACCCACGGGTCGATCAGTCAACAGTGCTCCAATGAAAGCCTGTCATGTTTTCACCAGAGCTGCCTCCCCCCGCCTCCATCACATTCGTCTCCTCACCCGCTCTCATATTTTCCCTCGATCCCATGTTATCACTCTTGTTTCTGTCTTGACAGGTGTCGGCAGCAAACTGCTTCATAGGTAGCGGTCTGTCATCACGTGAAGTGTTGCGTCACCGCAGACCTCAGACTTGAGGCTCAAATGTCAGTGTCAGCTGGCGTTTAACCAAGATTTATGGGCATCATGACTTTCCTATGAGTTCAGGAAAAGTGATTTTTCAAAGGTTTACTGATGCAAATTGGCTGTTCTCCCAGGAAATATTGTGGTAAGTGTTAAGAATGCTTGTAAAATGGACTCCTGATTTCCATTGGACAGATTATTAGCGCAACAGGTGTGAATCGTAAAAATTTGGCTTATTTTTGTCCACATATTTTCAGGTGCCTAAAATAAACACACTTAAGATGTGCAACACCATGATATTTAAACCCTGCTATTAAAATGATTGTTTTGAATGGGAGCTAAGGTAAAAAGAAATACTAAACTCTTTGAAATTTGTTTTTTTTTCTACTCACTAAGCACAAAAAGTGCAGCCAGAAACGCAAAGATTTGAGTAACGTCTTACATATGGACATCCAAAAAGAGCAGAGCGTTATGAAAGGTACTGTTGATTCCTCACCGTATCTGACTGCAATCCTCCCAAACTGGTAGCTTAACAAATAACTGCAACAACAAGAAAAGGATTTCTGGTGACTCTTATCATCATGCGGCTGACTGGCATTTGTTGCCTGGAGGTGTTAGTTTCAGTTTTTGGTTCATTCATCACTTCCCATTCAGATAACATTCCAGGAACATCCTGTAATTTAATGATGGCTTAGTGAGCTGCATGGCTGGAACCGTGGTATTCCAGTCCTCCTTCCCAAAAAGGAAAGACACAGAGCCAATGTTTCTTTCTACAGACTTGATCACAGGCTCTTCAGTAGAAAAAAAGATCCCTTTCTTAATCCAGCATGTTACTTTCAAAATTGAACCTATGATATTATCAGTCCAAAGAAGATATTTACATTTTCTCTTTTTGTTTGTTTTGTGACGATTCTCTATCATCAAAATGTATCCATGTAAAAATCAGCAACACTTTCACAAGGGTGAGTCAGTGACTCCTGACAAGTTTTGCCTAACTCACTCACAAAACAAAGTAATGGATAGCACATAACTTCTCATACTTATGGAAGTACCGTGCTACAAAATCAACTACATCCCTCTTAGATGATGGTCAGTAGTTAATCTGCCACACATTTGCTAATATGTAACTCATCGGTCTTCATTTGGTATTTCCCATCAGGGGCTGCCACAGCAAGTCAGTGTCTTCCACCTTGACCTGACATCCTCCCTAAGTCACTGTTACACACTTTATGTTGCCCTTCATTGTATCCGTGCACCTTTTTAGTTCTTTTCTTCTCATCTGTTTATCTGATATCTACATTTCTGAAATTGTCTGTCCAACATATCCCATGTCTCTCCTATCCACAGATCCAAACCACCTGAGTCAGGCCTCATTTTCGGTCACGGCTACATACGTTGCAGCAATCAAAATGTCTGAGTAATGTCTAGCTAAATAACATTTTCACTGTGAAATGATGTGGCATTTCCTCGAAAATGTGAGTCACATGCAGATTTAGTTGTCAATAGCTTGACCACAACACCTGAACCTGCATCAGAAGCCTGGTTCTTCATGCTTTGGAGTGAATTTAGACACAAGATGGAATGCCAGTCAATCGGCAGGTATTAAGTTACACTGCAAAAAATATGAAAAGCACTTACAATATTGTACCGGCATAATCCAGTTTGTCCATCTTATGTGCAACTTTGAAAATCAAGGTTTGTCTATTAAAAAAAAAAAAAAAAAAACACTTTTCCTACTATTGATCCAAACATCATTCTACTCAAAGTTGCTGTGGGTGAAACATTAAAGCAGTAAAATTCACAGTGTCCAGGGTTTCTGGGAAGTAACTGCCACCCATTTGTGTTTCCATGTGGTTTTAAGTCCTTCATTAATGTCAAGAATAACTATAAAAGCGGGAAAAAATACAATCGGAAACTACATTTGAGAAGTCTACACCGACAATAACTCATTCTAGTTGCACTTCTCGTTGACGTCAGACAGAATGACGGAGAACTTTGGCAAATCTGTTCTGTAAGAAAACAAAGGGGGAGTTAGAGGAAATAGAAAGATGGATTTAAAAAATGATTGCTTCTAGACAGGTTTTGTTTTATGGTTTCATTTTCGGTCCAGATGATTTCAGACATTTTTATTTTTTAATCTTAGTTGCTTCCTTTCGTTGTGGTTATGGATTAATTTATTGTTATTATTATTATTAGTGCAAATTTCCAAAACTCTGTGCCACAAGCAATGTATAACCATCTGCCATTTCAATTATCATTTTAAATACACTCCTTATACTCACATTGTTATGAAATGTATTTATACTCCCAGAATTTTGCGTCAAAAGCACAAAAGTAACTATCTCTACGTTTTGAATAGCTGTGGTTTTACAAACGCTTGTGTTCTGTCACGCTGTTTATTTGGATTCTATAAATGTAAACAGAACAATACGCAGTGTTTTATCCTTTTGTTTATAAATGGGAGTGCTGACTATTTTTGATCGATGTGGTTTTGGAAATTAATTGGCCCTTGGCACAATATCAATTTATTCTCAGCATCATAAGCAAAACCCACTATTTGACATGTAAACATTGTTGAGCTGAATAATTTCCTATGAATAGTTCATATATGTTGACATTAATCTCACTCTTTGACACCACATGTGAAGCAGGGTGGATGACAAAGCATTATGATACGTTTTTTCTGATGATAAGAGAAGAATGCAGCCTGTCATAAAAGTGAATGAAAATAAAGAAATAAAGAAAAGAAAATACTGTACCAGCAAAGAGTGAGGATGATTTAGTTGTTGATTCACCCATTTTGTGATGTCGCAACTCAAGACATAGGAATCCAGCAAAGGTCTGAATGGCTCACTGAAACACCATGGCAGGGTCTATTGGATGCTTGCTGAAGTACCAAAATAGCAACCCAATTACCATTAAAATTGAGCTTCTTATAATAGAGGAGCTGTTAAGAACTGAGCAGAGTGGAACTCAAGCGCATGCAGTTTGTGGTGAGCAAGGTGACTCACACTTGAGTATATGATTTCACAATGAACGCAATAAATATGACAGCAAAGACAGAAAGAAAGGAAAACCAAGAGCATCACTGAAGCGCTAGAAAAACAAACAGAACCAAAGATGAATTCTGAAAACAGCAAATGAGAATCGGAATACACAGAACATAAACCAACCCATCCTCAGTCCCATGGTGTAATACATTGATGTTGAGAAAGTGGACTTTTGCGTCCCATAGTGACGACAAAGACAGCCTTCATTGTTGCATGTTGACGCAGAGGCGTCAATATATCATGTCATGGGAGTGAGGATGAGCAGCAACTACACTCGCAGGTGATGGCAAACGCTCATAAAACATACAAAAGACACTAACAATCGAACACACAACAATGTTGAAATGGAGAATGGAAGCAAAGATGACATGAAGGCCAGAACACTTGTACAGACAAAAATAGAGACCACGTTACCAGCACGGTCGAAAAGTCGATCTGGTAGACAACAATGTTGACTGGTTCTGGACACAGTGAGGACATATTATCACTGAAAAAGCTTGGCACATAACCTTCACTCTCTTCAGATAAGCCTCAGTATTAGTCACTACCACAAATTAAAAGAGAAGTTCAAGGACAGATTTGTTTCATCCTGTTTCAGGGAGACGTTTTCGTTTGATCATTGGCTATTGCATTCATGAATTCCCAAATGAACCCTCCACAGCATTTAACCTCAACAGGGTTCCATTAAAACCGACTAACGCTGGCTTGTAAAAGCACCTCTCGCGGATGATGTAAATGTTAAGCTGTTCTATGGGAACCCCAGGCTGTATTTGGTATTATTATTTTCATATCAGCGAGGTTTTGAGTATGTGTGGTAGAAATGCAGGGTCAGCGGCTTCTCGCTTCTGCCAAGAAACCCTTTAAGAACTCAGCAATAGAAAATCACCAGGAATGCCAAGGGACTGTCCGCATGTGCAAGATATTGAATATCTTCAAAACATAATCGTCTTTGGCAATTCCATTCAACAGTCAGGGCGTCAGTCCCTGCTTTCAGAAACTCATAACCCTTTGAAAGTTCACAGATGCGGGGTTGAATGTAAAGGAGGGTGAGCGCTGCTGGACATGATATAACGTCCATGTGTCGGCACACAGGGTGTAGACTGTCATTAGTAAGGCATTAACGTAGTTGTCAATGAATGTCTGGGCTGTTTTGGAGCCGGCACCTTTCGTTTTAAGTGACTTTTTAGTGAGAGAATAATGACTCAGGGGGAAACTAGTGTGACTCACATTTACCGCTCTATCACCCTCAACACAAAGTAATTCATCTAGTCACTTGTGCACGACCTCGTGGGACAATTGTGCCCCATGAGTGCAACACTAGTGCATTGTCGCCTTGTATTTCGGCTGGAGTGCTCTCAAAGGCCCACCAAAGTCTCAGGGTTTATAGTCATTCTCTATGGTTATGATAGTCCTAATACTGTTATATTGGAGGTTTTATATTGGGTTGGGAGGAAAACTAGTAAAAAAAAAAAAACATAAATATGAAGAACATGACAGAGTGTAGAATTGGGCTCCAAAATAAATTGACATTTGAAGTCAAGTTTAACCAATTTTCACTCATGACTGAGAATCGGCGGTGACGAAGACAGTGTTTGGATATGACTCTTCAGACTGAGTGCATCACTCTGAATGTCATAACTGCCAGAGCAACACCGAAGGGCGAAGAAAAGAAAACAAAACTATTCCCAACATTAAATTAGATTCTAGCCGTGGCAACGGTTCCAAGAGTTGTCCAGGGACCAGAGTCTTGTTGGAGGAACCCTGTGGGTGTCTGGAATCAAAAGTGCTACCTTTCAAACCTCTGAGACTCTTTATATTCAACATCAATATAAATTTCAAATCAAACAAGAATTTCATCAAAATCTATTGGCTATTAGTTGGACTATATTTCGTGGACTCACATGAAAAAGTGGGAGTATTAATTCAATGCGAGAGTGGGAACAGAGTGATAAGGGGAAAAAGTCAAAAAAAAAAAAAAAAAAAAAAAAAAAAAAAACGGCGAAGCAAATTAAATAAAGGTTGATGAGACGAGAAAGAGTCAATAAAACATGCATGAAAGTGAATATATATATATATATATATATATATATATATCCTGATCAGACAGCTTGGGAATGAAACGTTAAGAGAGGATAAAGCTATAAACCTGACCACATCCATATTAGATTGAGAAAGATGTGTCTGCATTGGATCAGATCATTGAAAAATGTTCTTGGAATTATCCCAATATGTATATTTTGCAGTGTAAAAATAAGGGTTGTCAAATTTACCATGTTAAAAGGCAGAGCTGTGCTGAGGTATGGTGGGGAATCTCAGAGACAAGTGCTGCAGTTTGTTTGCAAAATAATATACATTTTTATGTTTATATTTTTACCATGTCATATAATTAATTTTTCTCAAGACAAGGTCCCCTTTAAGTAGAGTTGAACTGGATCGGTGATCACAAGTGACTGAGTGTTCCTGCTATTTATTCTTTATTTCTTTTGTAAGTGAAAAGTGCAGATAAAATAAGTAAGGGGATTTTTATATTGATTTTTGAATGTGTACTTAAATCTACATTCACACATGATAGCTCTCTGAAAAGGACAGATTTCCTTGGATTCATATTTGCATATATTCAGGGTAATGTATGTATTGTGTGGGATAACACACGATTATGATTACAATTTAAAGCTGGGGTATGTGTCGGAGACAGCCCTGTGTTGCCAGGTTAGCGGCACCTGTTTGGAGAAACATGAAGGCACCTGGCAGAACATAAGAGCAAGGATGGAACAAAATAATACTATTTAAAGGTGCTTGAGACATGACAGTAACAGATACAGAAAAAAAAGTCATAAATAAGAACCTTGCTTGATCTCGACCTCATTGTTTTTTTACTCTTGACTTTACTCCTCAATATTTCAACGGGACAGCGGGCCAGCTGCACTCTTTTCTGAATGGGCCAGAATTTAGCGGTTTGTGGTGGTTTGTGTCATGTGATCATCCAAATCACATGACATTAATCCATTGATCCCAACCAGTAATCCATCCTCACTATAATAGTAGTCACTGTGACAAAGCAACCACAGAAATCATAGTAAAAGCTCAGACACAAAGTTTAAGTGTTTTGTGATGCACATTGATGATTTAGTATGCTGAAGGTGTGCAGCAGCTCCTCTGTTACTTTCAGAGCATTCTAAATATCCAGTTTCCAGCAGTGTAATAATAATAAGGAAAGAAAGTTGTTACGTACCAAAACTTTTCAAATTGATTTTGAAGGGTTTCAATGACTGCATCACACAATGACATGCGAAAGAGCAACTGAGTTACAAGTCTGTACTCACATGACATTCTATTAGAATGGAGGTGTTTTGATTTAAGGCAGTGAATGCTGGAAGTGTGTGGCATCAACTCAGACAGCTCTACAACAGTGTCCATTTCTGTGCTTCAAAAGCGATGGTTTGTATTGTTGAATGAGTCAAGATAATTATTTCGTTTTTGATGTATTCTCTTTCTTTTGCCTTGGGTGTGATTCTACAAGTTTCAGATTATATTAGAAGCACTGTGTGTGACCACACTAACTCTCCCAACAATGGTATCTTTAAAATAAAAATTTCTCACTTTCACATTGAACCTGCCAACACAAACAAAGCTCAGGGATTGGCACTTCTACCGTGTGAGTTTGCGCTGACTCATGTCGCCTGCGCCGATGATCTGTGGGCGCAGATCTGGTGTTGATTGCTTTATATGCTTGATGGAAGCTGGGCAGCCTATGTGACCACTGCCGCTGGCTGTAACACACAGCGCTGGTCACATGCTTAATGTCACTGTCATACATTGTTATTCACAGCAGAAAAATGAAAAACCCAGTGCTCTCGTTTAATTAAAACACATTTGACTTGAGCATTTGACTCAGAAGCCCAACACAAGAACAGATTGTTCGCGCCAACAGAATTGCATGTCTGTCAATTTCTGATTTTTTTTTCTTCGACGGATCTCAACGTACAAATGGCCCAGCACCTACAGAGAGGGGGAATGGCTGTAACTTAAAGTCTTTCGAGAGGACAGCAACTGCCGAGTCAACATTTTAATGTCTGTAAATGGTCATGTGATGACACACATTAAAGTCCATGAATCATGAAAAAAACAACAACAAATGAACACATGAATAATTCTAAAGATTTCTCCACCTATTGTATTGGGGTCTTTAAAAAGCATAACTGATCAACATGCCAGATCAGATTTCCATCAAGATCATCAAGATTTTCAAGCATTGCCAATTTTCTGACAGGTGAAAGAAGGAAAAGCTAAATCATGGGTACTGTACGACATTGTTTGAAGCGACTAGCGTTTGAATTTTGGATCATAATCGCTGCTTTCTCAACGGAAACCCTGGTTTAGTTTTTACGAAATTGCAAACTGCTTTCATGTGATCACTTATGCCCCAATGTTCAAAGCTCTCCCACTACAGGAGCCATAAAGAACTGCAAGAGCTGACACCCTAAAAACAGTTAGTATTTAAATATGAATTACAGTTAATCCAGATCTTAAATACAGATTTCCAGTTTGTGATATCTTTGCCTGAATTTCCTCTGACTCCTTACATACAGAGGAGTTGGGCTGAGTTTGACTGAGCACGACACCCAGAAATGTCATGCAAATTAAAATAAAAGTAAAATAAAATTCAAATTAGAAATATATACAACTAACATCTGACATACGACCGGGATCGGTTCTGACCAATCGGTCCTATGTCAGATTGGACCTAAGAAAATAGCAGATGCGAGGGTTATGGGTGCTACTGTAGTGGTAGATGGCTGTATGAGAGTGAGATGCTGGGATACTGTGCTGCAGTAACTGTTGTACACGTTGCCGGGCTGATACGTGCTGCGATGCCAGGCATTGAAAAAAAAAAAAAGGCATCTGCTGGCCGTGGTCATAAGTACGGGTGGACGTAAGACAAGCAGGTCGTAAGTCGTATATATATATATATACGCATTGTATTTATATTTTTAATATAATATTTATATTATATATTTTTTATATTGTGTATATATATATTTCATTAGTTGTCAGCTTTCTCTCTTAAAAATGTTTTCCCATGTTAAATCGGTAGTTTTTCCTTTACACTAGTAGAATATACTACGCGAGTAGGAAATCATGAAATCTATCAGGTAAAAAAATTACTTGTGCTCACAGTCGTGCGTGGGTGTGTGCGTGACTTTGGGGGCAGGGGTGTGTGCGGACACATGTTCCTGTGTATGCAAAAATACCGTGCGTGTGACAAGTCGTCGTCTACCTGCCAAACAGAAAGACTGCCTCGCGCACTGGGGAGCAATAAGAACACTCTGACTGGTTTACAATTTACCGGAATCCTGCCGAATATGAATTAGAGGTGGACAGAAAAAAAAAAAAAAAATCAGAATTCAGAACAAGATCCAGACAGACTTTTTGGACCAAAGCATAAATCAAAAGCACAGGGTAGAACACATGACACCAGAGGTTAGGAAATTAACTCAAGTACAAGCTAAACAAACAAGTGCTAATGGTGAACTAGATTAATGTAGTGTCAGGTGTGTGCACACACACTTTATCACCCCTTTGATTATTTAATGTAACTGCCTCAGCACTCCAGGTTTTGCATGGAGGTTGGTTTCACAGCGCCTATATGCCACGCACAAAAATGGGCTCATCGCGCATGTTTTTGTTTTCATCCGCGCTAGTAAACGTCAGGTTAAATCTAGTCACCTGTCATTTTTGTGTACTCCCAGCATGTGGACGTTGGCCAGTGGAAAAAGCCCTTGCTAATTTAATGCTGCTTATTTCCCAGCACCTCACACTGGTCTTTTCCTTTCTCTGCTTTGGCGTGAGACTGAGGAAAACCCTCTGTGAATGTGTGCGCGCTTGTGTGTGTATGTGCGTGCACGCCCTCGCACCTCGTCACCTCTAATGCTGCAGCGGGAAACCTTGGTTGCCAGGAGAACCCCAGACTGGCAGGCGTACTGAACGCCTACACACACACACACACACGCATGCCTGTACACGCACTCACATATGTTTCACCCACACGTGAGCTTCCCATTAGCACGTTTGCCAGCATCCAGACAAATATTCAAATTCCCATACTCCCTCTATCCCCCTTCATAGAAGGACCTTTTCCACTACTTTTTTAAAACCATAATGGTGACATGGCTTCATACCATACCATACAATTATCTATGGGGATTTACTAGTCCAGCGTTTTGTAATTTACATGGGAATGAAATCTGTTTCCTGCCTGAACAAACAACAAACTTGATCAGTGATGTTGTCCTTACAAAACCACCTTGTAGTCTGTTTTGTGGTTTAAGCTGAGAAGTAAAGAACAAAGTGAATAACACCTTGACTCATATAGCTCACTGGCGCCGTCCCATGATATACAGTGTTAGCAGTTTAGATTGGGCGAGATGCTCTTCATTACAGTTATGAGTTCTGAGAAAAACACCACTTCATATTCCTAAATGCAATTTGGGTAATGGTGACAAGCAATCTTCCAATACACAAAAAGGGGACCAAGGCCGTGTGATGCACCCCTTGGAAAGTCTCCCCACATTTGCCGTCATGAGGCCAGGAAGGACTGAAGCATCAATGTATAGCTATTCTGATTTTAGAATCAATTTTAGAGCATCATGATCTGTTCAGAGAGGCACTCGTTCGCACATGAGCAATGTCCGAGGATCGTCTACTGCTGGTGGTGACAAAGCTTGCAAAATGTTTCCTGCACTATGTGTTTAGAAAGCAAGAAGTAGGTCGGATCAATGCTTCCAGCTGTAGTTGTTGCTTTCACCAATATTTTTTCCTCCATCTGTGGAAAAAAAAAGCCTGATATGACCCAAATAACACATGCCTGTTGCAATTAAAATCATAAAAACAATGAAAAGTTCTTCTTTGTCGAGTCTTTTGGAATCACCACGGTCTTGTTCTGATTCACTGACTCACTTTAAAGGAAAGAATTTTTGCTTTTGGACAGCAAAGCCGGGTGGTCGACACCTATTACTCATTTGAGTTTTTACAGGCTATACTGAGCTTATCTGCCCACCAAAACTTTCATTCATACCTGGACGCAGCCAACAAAACGTCTTCCAACAGCAACAAAACCATTCACCCGTACTTTACATGGTGCACTTATAAAACTGCAAATGCCTATGGCATTAAACGATTTCAGTGTGCACAGAGAGAGAGCACAGAGAAGTTGTTAAATGTTTTTCAAACGCCTTCCAAAAGTCGCCACTAATCACTGCCTTAAATGGTTGGTGGCTGATGACGATAAATTATTGAAACGTAATAAGGCCAACATAACTCAATCCCTCCTGGGCCTTACAATGTCATTGATGTAATTGTTCACACCGTTGTAGCCAACAGGCCACACAGCTTCTTGAATTCATCAGAAAACATGTAGTCATGTCTGCCTTTCAGTCCTGCAAATATTTTGACACCTTACCCAATACTTACCTGGAGCTTTGACTTTGATACTGCTTTCTAAACTTGGCATTTCCTCCCACACAATCCAAGTAAAATATAGGTTGTGGTTCTAGCGTACATATCTATATTAATATCTATATTGGCAGCCAACATGTCTACGGTGTGACCCGTCTTCTGCCCTTGTTCTCATTGCTAAAATTCAATTTTATCAACCCCAGTGTGGCCAATGCTTTTCCTTCCTTGTTTACGACAATAAATCAACATAACAGATACTGTCATCAGATACTCTCAGAATGCTCAAAAACATGCTATAAGCGCAACACTGCAAACACATGCCCTACACACAGCACGACAACGATGGAGAACACACTCTGAAAGAAGTCTCATGTTTGGATTGGGGAGGATTTCAGTCGTTGGATCATACAAATGTGCTGTGTGGTTTTCCATTTGTGTGAATTACAAATTGAAAGTGTTGTCCTTTCTCTCTTTATTTAATGTCACAATATAAAATATTAATATTCTGCAAAAAAAATCTTGGCTGAATGGAAATGAGCCCTAAGTACTTCAGGTAACATGGCAATACAAAGGACAGACACCCTGTTACCGAATAGTTTTACTGCTTATTGTTTAAACATGAAGTATCAGGATGGACACGTGGCTGTGCAGAGCCCCGCTTCAGAGCCTGTGTGGTACAAAACTGACACCATTTCATGCAAAAAAAATTGAACTCCACCATATTTCCTTGTCAAATAACAAACAAATAACTTTAGCCTTGTCAAAAGACACATCTGCCATGGCTTTAAAACTGTACCTATCTAGAGATCATCTCACTTTCATTCACGCTCAAATCACAACCTCTCGGCTTCCTGGTTTCCATACTATGGGAGGGACAAAGTGCGCACTTGGAAATGGATTGGACTTTGTCTTCTACTGAGGATGTGAGCAGGTCTTTGACTGTACTTCCACTATTTTTATCTGCAAGTTCTTCACCTCCTTCTTGTTGTTCTATGTTGTTTCATTCTTGCAACGCTATGGTGGCCTAGCTTTCTAAGTCTGTTAGAATTGGGACCTATTTAGTAGTGGTATTTTAAATTTGACCAAAATCTTTCCAGAGTCAGATATTTATTTTCAACCATCTCAGAAAATTGAATCATTAACCATTCATCATTAATCTGTCTAAAACATAATTGATATAAATCTAATCTTTTTTTGAGATGCATTTTAATTTTACTTAAAAGAACCAGTGATGCCACAAAGCTCAAAAATGGAATTTCCAAATATACCATAAGCCACTATGTGATTTTGCTGTCCAGCTCTGGAACATGGTATTCTCACATTTTACATGACGATTTAAATACCATAATAAGACCCAGGAACACACACCACATATACAGTATGAAAGGAAAAGTTCTGGTGGTCAGAGGGTGTGACTTGGACCACAGTCAGTAGCTGCACTGTTGTTCCAGTTGTGTACATGTGTGCCTGGGAGGTTTACATTTCCGCCTATATATGTGTGTGTGTGGGTCCTGCAATAGGGTCCCTGGCATGGAAAGTCGGGATTGAATTTCTCCAATGAAATGTCAGCTGAATATTGTTACCATCAGGGAATCAGAAAGCAGTCAGGCACCATTGCAGTTTCCGGATGGAAACCACTTCTTTTGGATTTGTCCCAAACTAGCCCAGCCCGGTATTTCCAAGCTGCTTCTGTAGACCCCATGCCGCTTAAAGGGGTTTTCCCACTGCATATATAAGAGCTCTACATGCAAAGAGTGGAATAGATAGACGCTGATTCTGGACCTTTTAGGTCCTCCTTCACCCTCACATGGAGTACTTTGCATGCAGGCTGCATAATGAAAAAAGTGTTGCAGTGTGTGCGAGAGAATGTTTACCAGGTGTTGTCCAGTCTGTTGTCTCAGTCCGGGTGGTCGTTTGAAGGAGGGTTGCAATTAATCCACATTAATTATTTTAACGAACAGTTGGCAAACAACAAAACAGGAGGCATAATCAGGTCTTCCTGGATGGATTCCCCTGTTGCATATGCACTGGTAAGTAAGCTGCCCTCTGTCTCCAAGCTGTAAGAGGCAAATACCCCATTCAGCCCCGACACTGATCTCCTGTTTCGAATAATGAGAACACCATTTACATACGAATACAATCTATCTATCTATTTTATATATATATATATATATATATATATATATATATATATATATATATATATATATATATATATATATATATATATATATATATATATATATATATATATATATATTACCTGTACATTACAACTGCAAATCGGATATCTAGCTCTTGGTCAATGCGCTGACTGACCAAAAGCAAAGTCTCCATAGAACTACTTCTATCACACATTTGAAATTGTGGCAATTTAGAAAAATGTCCTGGTTTCGGCTTTGTTTTTTGTTTATAATAATCAATGCATGACAAGAATATTGGATGCGTATATAACTGACGTAATAAAAAGCCCAACACGTTTTAATGCTTTGTTAATTTTAAAATGGAAAAACGAAAACTAAACATCGATGGGAACTCACTGTTGGACACGTAGCGGTCAGTGGACTCAGCTTCTGCTTTGACTAGGAAAGCTCACATAGTCAAGCTAGTTCAGATTCATGTCAACAAAGTGTGAGAATAAATATACCGGCACAAAGCATCAACCCCTTCAAATCTCCTGTGTGGCTAAGCATGACTGGTTGACTGTAAATCTGTTTGGGTCAAGATGAATATTTCAGTCTGCCAAATGTGTCAAATATTGCTCATGATTCAAACTGAGCCTTGTCAGAGTAAAGTCTCCAGCTTTTCTAGATCACTCCAATTTTAGGGTTCAGGAGCTTAGAGTATGAACACAAGGCATATACACACACAAATGTTTCCAGATCTTAAACTCTCAGAATTATCTAAAAGAAAAAAAAAAAAAATGGCCTTGTTAATGAGTCACACTTCAAGCTGAGCGGCTCTGCCTTCTTAAGTGGTAAAGTTGTCATGGTCTGGTTCTCTCTGCTGATGAAACCATTGAAAAAACCCAGCCCAAGATCAAGCCATGTTACCATACATAATCTGCAGCAGTATGTCAGTATGTAACAGTTATTTCATGTTTGTGGGTGACCGCAGAGATATTACGGTCTGAGCCTTCGCAGGTATGAAACTACCCCTCGCCTTAATAAGACTTGAGCTCAGGTCAGTGCTAGTTTGGTTTTATGGACCCCGCTGAGACTCATAAATACTCCATAATCTCTAAAGACAAAAACACATAAATGGCATCAGAAAGGTATATATGCAGCAGTAACAAATGAGAGAAGTTAAACCAACCATGGCAAAACCCTTTTCTTTTTTTTCTTTTTTTCACTTTGGAGCAGTCGTGGAGTTCCCAAGCATTTAATACCCAATTGCGCACACCCAGTATATAATGACACGGTCAGAATGTCTTTTGAAAATGCATTTTGGAGACAGCGTGACCTGATGTCAGAAAGATTTATCCTGCCTTCAGAACATAAAAGCCATGTTCCTGAGTGCTCAATTTAGAGGGATGAGAGTACATTTTTCTTTTACAGGCCCTTATATTGATTTACCAAAACGTGTGCGCAGCTATTTTGCTTGAGATTTCACTGAGAGCATTTGTTTGCAGCTGCCATCCGAGGATGTAGGCGGGAACACAGAAACATACAGGCATTTGATTGATAGACTCTAAGTTTGTGTGTCTGCTGCGGTATTTAAATATTCCTCCCAATATGTTGTTTTGATTTGGAATATAGCGTCTCATGGTTTTGTCGTCGTATCTTTCTTTGGTTAAATTGTAACCAGAGTGCGCGTTTTATTCTGCGGTTACCACTATGAACAAAAAAGGTCCCAGATTCATATTAAAACTGAGGCAACTCAAGGATTTTCAAACCATTTTTGTTTTTTACTTGGGTGTTATTTCATCTTCACACTCATTTTTTGTGGTCAGCCAATTTTCAATCCTCTGTTTAAGCCTTTATTTCTTTTTCCACACAGTTTGATAACCATTTATTGTGCTTATTAATATGATTTCCCATTACTTGGCTGTGTACGCCACTCCAGGCAATGATACTAGTGAAAAAATTCAAAAAATTGTGACCCGGAGATGTTCCGGAATCACCTCAAGTGACAAAGACAGACAGTGATCTTACTCTGAGTGTTTAAAAAACTCACACAGCTTATTATTATTATATGATACTGTGTAGAACACATGACTACTTCAGTACCCTCCATTTGAAACTCTGGGCCATTGGTGAGGGGAGGGAGATGCTTGTGTAAATGTTCATTTACTGCACATGCTAAAAAATCCATCACACCATTTACACTCAACATGTGGATCCATACTGTCTGTGCTCTGCTTTCATTTTGTCCGTATCGTTTCCACAAAGCTCATGGATACGGACCAAACGGAGCCGTACCATTGGAAATCGTGTTGGCAGCTGTTGCTACCCGGCACGAAGTTCTATGAGATATGAAGAAGCCACAACAACCTTTCTCCATCCTCCAGTAACAATATATTTGGACTTTGTCATTGTCATAAACTTTTGAGTCTGGACTGCTCCCCCTGGTGGATATATTGGTGAACAGCAATACTGACGCAAAGCCCGCATGCAAGCATGTGCCCAGTGGCGGTTCGTGTGAAACACACGGGTGCAATTTTGTATGTAATGGGAGCATAAATGGGCCATCACTGCTTTGCTTATCAAATGGTCTGAAGATGGAAACCCCTATGACCTCAGCAAGGACCTGTTTCTTCTTGGCCATCAAGTGAATACTTTCTCCTCTTTATTAATGATTTTCTTCACCACAAAATGAAGTCAAGAATTGTTCCTGATCTTCTGGAGTGTTGCCCATTTCTTTTTTTCAGCCTTGCATTTTATCCACCTCTTCGATTATGTATCTGATTTACATGCAGACAACCCAACCGAACTGCTGAACAACACATGGGGAACAAGCAAAGTGTGTTTTCCCACACAACAGATGATAACAGTACCAATGATTTACATTTCACACTCATGCATCTTTCTTTAATCTCAGCGGCAAATGGCCACTGTTGTAGATTGAGGTTATTGTTGAAGCTCTTATTGTGTTTGTGCATCTTGCTTTGGTGAAATGCGTGTAAACGTGGGTGTGTACATGTTTCCAGCAGCTTTCTCTTGGAATGCAGCATCGCTCTTCAGAGGGTATATTAGGGTTGACCACAGGGCCTCTTTCCCCTCTCTGCTTCCATCCAGTGTCGCATTAAATATTAAACTTTTTAATTTGATTCAATTCCCGATGACAAACACCCTTGATTGGATCCAGATGCCAGAAACCAATGGGCATGGTCTCTGTAGCTGGGGTTTGGATTGGGTGCTGTTTGGCACCAGCGCTGGAACCAAGATGTAGATTAAGGACTGGAGGAACTGTTGGAGCAGATATGGCTTGATCTCTTGTTCAAGGTGGAAACAGAGCTGTGCTTCTCTGACCCGACAGTCCAGTCGTCACATGGAAACTCGTACTTATAATTGGGTTAAAGCCGGTATTTAACCTGGAGTTCAGTACGAAACATGGATGTAATCCCCGTTCTTAAAAGAATGAAATCATGGGACGAGACCACACAGTCATTAAATTCTCAGCCAAGAAACGTGACGTGTTATTGTCTCATAAACTTGTGGTACCTGGATTGTAAAGCACATTGGTTTCCCTTCAGCAAGCAAAGAATTTATTGAAAGAGCTGTAGAAAGTGAAACGATATTTACTTTGCGTTTGTTGGATATTAAGCCCTTGGTGCATTGAGATTATCAAATCCTCAAAGCCTCATTTTCAGCTCATTCATGTGAAGTTGTCACTTCTGCTCAAATTTATGACCAGAAGAAACATTTTTTTTTCATATACTGAGAATGCACATATAGTGGACAACAAATTGCAAAATAGTGTTGTAGCAAAATGTACAAAGAGAAAGGTTGTAACTCACTCATCTGAGTGCATTTTTTCCAAAAAATATACAATTATGACAGTTTTTCTCTTATGTAAATGTGTTTTGGAAATTCTACTGTAGTTCAAAGATATGGTGTCACTTTAACAATTTCATATTCTCACTGAAAGTTCACACTTTCACACAGAGAAAGCCTAACTAGGAAAGTGCTTTGGAATAAAATAAAATAAAATAAAATAAAATAAAATAAAATAAAATAAAATAAAATAAAATAAAATTCAACAGTCTGACGGCCGAGGGGAAGAAACAATTTCTGTGATGGGCGGTTCTGGTCTGGATGGACCGTAGCCTCCTGCCAGAGGGAAGAGGAACAAACAGTCCATGACCAGGGTGAGAAGGGTCGGCTCTGATCCGACCTGCAGGTCTCTGGGTCCTGGAGACATACAGGTCCTGAAGAGGTGGCAGGCTGCAACCGATCACCTTCTCAGCAGAACGCATGATGCGCTGGAGTCTGCTCTTGTCCCTGGAGGTGGCACTGCTGTACCAGACGGTGATAGAGGAGGTCAGGATGGACTGGATGATGGCTGTGTAGAACTCCACCAGCTTCTTCTTCGGCGGTCTTACTTTTCGTAGCTGCCGCAAGAAGAACATTCTCTGCTGGGCCTTCCTGATGGTTGGCTCCCATTTGAGGTCCTGAGTGATGGTGGTTCAGATGGAGTCCACACTGGGAATGGGCGAACCAGCCAACGTCAGAGGGGACAAATAAACTGTTACTCTCCTGAAGTCTATCTCCACCGTCTTCTGGGCGTTTAGCTCCAGGGTGTTGTAGCTGCACCAGGACACCAGCCACCCCACCTCCCTCCTGTAAGCCGACTCATCTCCATCTGAGATGAGCCCAATGATGGTGGTGTCATCTGCAACTTGATCAGCTTCACGGACTGGTGGCTGGAGGTGCAGCAGTTGGTGTAGAGGGAGAAAAGCCATGGAGAGAGAACACAGCCCTGAGGAGACCCGATGTTGAGAGTGTCTGAGAATGTCATCCCCAGCCGCAGGCACTGACTCCGCGTCAACCTTATTAACGACATGAACATGATCCATGCTGTATTCAGCACGATGTTCTGCAGTCCAGGGAAGTCACAGTAACTGACTGAACCAGTATGTTGAGATGATGGCACCTCACGTAGGACTTGGATACAGCTGAAATTAATGGTTAACTTGGTTTGAAGTTGGGGATACTATGTTCTCACAATGGATCTGTGTCGTGGAAAGAGTCTGGTCTGGTTCGTATGCCATAGGTTCCATGACGCCTGCCCTAATTCATCAGATGATTTTAACAGGAAAAGTCATCAAGACATTGACAACTTCAGAAATTTTTGGGGCACCGCTCAAGGTGATACCACTGCAGCTCGGCATCGAAAAGCTCAACAAGAAAGAAAAAAAAAAACAGCTGACTCAGTCATTTTTACATAGCTTGTTGGTGTAGGTGGGACGGTAATGTGCTGACCTCAGGTCATTGCAGGTGATGTGTGGTGATATGCGCTTATCCCTGGGAGGGCACAGTGATAGGGGACAAGTTTGATGTGAAAAATCCAAATTTACAGCAACAAGGAGCCGGTCACAAAGTGTTCACAACATAGGGAAATTGCATTGCCATCTGTTTGTGTCATCCGTGATGTTGTCTTATAGTGTGAGAAAACATGATTTTTTCTTATAATTTTACTTCTCACATGCCTCATGAATATTTTTCCAAACAATATCATATATTTTTTTTGAAGGATGTAAAATTTTTAAAGGGTTTAAAGGACGATTTTCTTTGTTTTTTCCTCCACCATGTTCTTTAATTGCAAAAGGTTTAATTTGCTAAACAAATTAAAATAAAATAAAGTAAAAAATTGCTACTTTACAAGTAGTTTTGTTTCCTTCTTTGGCAGTTTCGCCTTTGTCCAATATTCTTATTGAGTATACTGGGCAGCACCCTGTTCGTATTAAGAAATCTACTGGCTTGGACGATAGATGAATTCTTGCTCAACGGACTCATGGTTGGCTCCCACGAACCAAACATTGCCAATGATGTTCTGCTTATTGTATTAAACTAAATGCTCTAAATCCCAAAAATTATAGCAATATTTGTTATTGTGGTGAGTTGAGTCAAACACACTTTGAGTGGTTCGCTATTGTTGAGGTTTCGTTGTTATTCGCCAGAAATACCGGTGCGATTTTGTGGTCTAAACTCTCATGGTGTTGGTCCATATCAGGCTTCTGCAAAAGATTTGTTCTACCTATAATCTGACTCCAAAATGTCTGATAATATTTCTAACAGTCTGCCCTTCATTTTCATTGTTCCAGCATTCTCATCCGAACTGGTGGTTGAGAGGATTTGAAGGCCAAATAGAAACGGAAATCTTGTGATCGAGGTTTGGACAGAGAGGCATTCTGAACTGGTCAAGTGTAGCTTCTGGAAAAAAAGTCCCCCATTCTTAACCATTCATTTGAGTAACTTCCAGAGCGAGGATCAGGCATGTCTCCTTTGAATTCTTCAAGTTTTGCAAATATCACACATAATGATGACAGATGTAACACTTTATTCGAACAGCTCTCGGTCCTCCCATCTGTTTTCGTCTATTTAAATTGCTCCAACTCACTTGTTACCATGAGGACAATAAGATTAAGCTGTCCCTGGGCTAAGTTTGACCTCTCTCTTCTGCGTGAGGACCTGACAGCTCGCTTATGGCCAGGGGTCTGAGTCCCCGCCCGCCATCCCATCTGCCGCCTTGATCCAGATGTCGTGGCAAGGATGAATCATTGCTACTTCAGTTTCTTGCCTTTTGAATATGCGTTTGTTTTTTCTTCAGCATCATTTCCCCTCGCAGCCTCGACAGCAGAGAACTGGGGAGTAATAAGAGTGACGCCAGGGACACACTGAGAGCCAATGTGCCGTAACGCATCAGTGCTTGTAATCAATACCCATGTTAATGACTCATCAGGGAAATTGTTTTGTTGGGGTTTGTTTGGGGTTGCCACAGTAGATCAAGCAGTCCTAATGCTTTCTTTTGGCACTGTTTTCATGCCCAGTAGTCGGCCTGATGCAACCCTCCCTGTTCAGCACGGTTCTCGGACTCATTCGAACACTTCTGACCCCTGAAATTCCACTGTGTAAAAACGTATAGACGAAACATAAGCTCATCCCTATTGTGGTAGTTGGTGTGTCCAGGCACTGGTCTTACACATGCTATACAGTTCCAACAGTTTATGTATCTCCAGTAAAATGATGTGTGTGTTATCATTTTACAGGGCTTAACTGCCTTTCTTTCTTGTTAGTTGGCGTGACCAACCCACAGGGAGTCTCATGAATTTGGAGGGGGCATAAGAGATAAGAAGAGCATTTATCTTCAGGTGTTTCTTCACAGTTGGGGTCCATTTTTTGTCAGCTTTGAGACAAGGACATCAAGAAGATGGCTTTGAGTTTAGATTTCTCAAATGGAAAACACTCAATCGCGAAACCGGTGATGTGACTGTTGCGCAGGCGATCAAGGAGCAGAGATTTGGATGCACTTCATTTGAACCACATATACATTGTCAACATATGGAACTTGGAAGAACGACTCTTGTGTTAACAATGTCAGAAGGAAAACAAAAACCAAAAATAAAACCTTGGGTTTATGGCTAAGACATAGTTGCATTCCTCATTCAGTTTTAGAAGTTACTATGCAATTGGTATATATACTGCAGTACCTCATAAGATCATTGGCCTGACTCACAGTGAAGCCTATCAAATAAAGTATGATACAGATACCGATTACTCCACAAATAACGTTGATGATAAAGAAAAAAGAGAATAAAGATGGTCACCATGATCCTCGCTCCAGACGTCCTTTTAGACCCTTGAATTCACTAAATTTCTTTTACGTTCACCCATCATAGGGAGAGCTACAGTATAAGTAGGCATGTGGTATTTTGGTCCTATGCTTGCATTATAAAAGTGTCGTGTCACATTTTTGGCATATTCTGACTGGGCAGCAACTATTGTGGCAGCTCCACTTTTATTCAAATGCTAGTCTTCTTTTCCTTGACAGTTTAATGTTGAGAGACATTGTGATGAATTACATTATTTTTTATGTTTCTCATTAGAAACTGCACTTTGTTCCTAGTTACTTTTGCATGTGAAGGTAGTTTTGGTTTCTTTCTTCCCTTCGTTGACAAGAAAACCTCTCACCACACACTGGACCCTAGTTCTCCTTCTCGTATGGTTGCCTTCTTTAATTGTTGATACGTGATATTTGGGGGCAGGTATGAAATGTCTTTTCCGCTCTGGAAACATCTTTGAATCCCCAATGACGCCCATGAAATACATTCGGGCCATTTATATAAAATAACAGAAGCCACTTGTAAAGAAGAACTAAATGAACGACATGAAGATAATGTATCATCAGTTGGATTTCAACATTTAATTTAAACCGTACAGACGTGCCACAGTAAACCAGCGCAGAAAACCCAGCATGAAACCACTTGAAACAAGCTAATGTATGATGTGTTTATCCACTGTGCTGTTAGAAGTGTTTCTATGTGTGGAAAGTATTTGGCACTGCTGATATAAAGTGGCGTGGTTTGGGAGGTGGAAGTACTCAACTGACTGAGATTATTGACACAGTTCTGGCAGAACCAAACTTGGGAAGCTCCAAGATATCTGGCTGGTGACTCTCAACCCTGCAACATGATCCTGTCCACTGTTTCAAAGTTAAATTGGCTATCAAATGTAGCCAATCCCTTTGTCTTAGTGGCTGACTTTGTTTGCTTCTCCAGACACTTTTGATGACATATTTGAAGTCATCTTAGCTCCTCTATTGTGTATGTCATAATAACTCACCTGCTCATCCTCGTGGTGAAGCATAAGATTGATCGTCATCGGGCAGCTGCAAACCTGTTGTGGAGCGCTGGACACTGATACGAGGCCCATACTGTTCAGAATCGGCTCTCACCTCTGGAACCAACTTCATTTGATTAATGTGTTCCTCTCAGATGGAAATCCTTTTCCAGAAGATAAATCTATTTCATCTGAGTGATGGGAATATCCCACAATTGATTATTTTCTCTCTGAAGGGAACTCAGGCTGCATTTGTGAGAGCGATCCAAGTATTTCATCAACACACCCATTAAAATAAACGCTACAATAGTATAACAAGAGCGCACAAGTGATTGATTTCAATTCATCAAAGAAGGTAAGTGGATTGTGCAACACTTTCCTAACTGTGCTAAATGATGACTGTTATTGGTGTACGATGCCTTTTAAACACATTTGTCAGCTCTATTTCAGTTCCTGAGGGTCTCAGCAAGCTTTTTAATTCAAGTGATTTGTTTGCCTTTCACACTTCGTTGTTTCTGTGTCTTGTAAGAATACAACAGTCCAGCACCCTCTGTTGCTTCAGCCATGTTCTGCTTCCCGTCCAACGTAGTGGCCACACAGGGTTCAAAAACTATAACACAAGAGAGAGATTTTGCAATACACGTATCCCTTTCTTTGGCCACATCTGATTTGCATTTCTAATGTCTGAAATAGTTTGCTTTTCAGTTGTTTAACTGGGTTTGGTTTACAGAAGAAGTTGTTGTCAACAAGAAGCTTCTGGTATTGTTCAAACTATAACAGAAAAAAAAATCCACTGAGCCATGCTTTCCCATTAATAATAATAATAATAATAATAATAATAATAATAATAATAATGACCATCACATGGACTCATCTGAAATATGCAGTACCACATCACATACAACAATCAAAATTCAGATCATATAGTTCATTTTTATATATCTCTTTTTAGTGTATTAGCTGTGTCAACATGCGCATGTGTATGTAATGTTTATTCTGCATCTATCTAATGCAAATGAGCCTTTTATTTACTGTTGAAAGTCCTTCGAGTTGTTACTTAATAAAAGAAGATTTAAGTAACACAACAAGTGACTTGTTCAGAATTGTTCACAATAAATTGAATTGAAACATCACATTGGGAAAGACCAGTGACTCACTCCCAGAATCCTGTGGGAGTGGTTCCATCTAGGCAAGACCCCTTATAGTGGAAAGTTTGGAATCTTTGTGGGGTGTCTGGACTGTCAGGGTTTCTCCAGTGTGTTCTGGGCAGGTCCAACAGAGAGAAGGTCCAGGGTCAGATCCAGGACAAAGAGGACTTGATATTCCCCAGAAGAACTGGAAGAGACTGGCCCCTGCCATCCAACCTCCAAAACCTGCAGAGACTCAATGAATGGTCAAATATTTCATTAGTTTTATTTGAAATTAATTTACCATTTAAACCTTTGCTATTCGTGTTTCTTTTGGTTGGAAATGTTATATCCATAGGGTTCAGTTTTTCTGCCTGAGCTTTCAAACCCACATCTCCAATTAGCACAAGTGACTTTATTCCATTAGAGAGTGTAGGACGGATAGTTCCATCCCAAACTTTGAGGAGCATGTGAATCTGCTGCCAAATTAAATTCTCCTTTCTGGGTTTCCCCTCCAGGTTCTCTTTAGTGTTCTTTGGCTTAGCGTGTCAAAGTCTGCACTTTTATCCGTCTCAGTCGTAGCAGTCTAAATCGAGTAATCTACAAGAGTTGAGTCAAATCTTGACTGTTTTGGTTGCTGTGTGGCTTCAATTGTTTCCAACATTGCCACCAAGTTTAACTGCATCCTTTAAATCCCCAGTGTTTGAGTGCCAAATAAAAGGCCTTGGTTAAGTGCTTTTATTACAGGACTGATATTGAAGTGACATGAGTGATGAAGACAAACCTACTTACCTAAACATTTACAGAACTCGAGTTCGCCACCACAAGTGAAACATGTTTTTCACTTCAAACTTAAAGTGTGGCACTAGTGGATGTAAAAGAAGTGACACAGACAGAAGATTTGTAACGTGCAACAATGATTTTGTTCTAAACGTTATTCTACAGTTGGTCGCTCAAACCCAGGACTGATTTAAAAGCGAACACAAAGCACTTGCTTCATGTTCGGCAGTGACTAAGCTGCTTTTTTTAGAAGCAGCATTTCGTGCAACCAACGATTTGACACTAGAGATGGAAACAAGAGATTCCCTTTTGCAGATTTTCCAAACTGATCAGATTTTAACCGTGTGCTTGATTCCAGGCTAACATTTCCAATTCACAATCCCCCAAAACACTCTCTGGATATGGACGTTTTCGACAACAGGGACATCATCTTGGCATTTCCACCTTTGTTTAGTGTTGGAAGCTAATGTCAGAGCTGAATAAGGGTTAAGAACCTAAGCACTGCCATGTGTTTTGCTGGGCAGAGTGGTTCTGTTTTGCCAGGCTAATCATCTACTGTTGGCTGTTTAAACTATGGAGCTGGGACTTTCTCCTGCCAGCCTCTGTGTTACCAGTCGACTTGGCTGAGTACGACTCACTCCCTCCATGGCACTTAGTGCAGTCGAACTCCGCCAATAGACTGATATTTTGCAGAAACAGGCTGGAAACAGGACTGGCTGCAGGAAGGGTTATAATCTTCAGCAGCATGCTCAATACCCTCAGTAATACCCTTAGCCTGGGCTGCTCTCAAACACTATGTCATTCCGCGAATGCTGAACGCAACTATGAGATCTACTACCTTTGAATAATCATTGTTTTGATTCCTTAGTTCTGGAGGATCCAATGCTCCAATGTTTTGTTGAAGAATGATAGTTCCATTTACTAAGAAAGGTACCGCATAGGAATTGGCAAGATTGGGTGGTATCTGATGTCTGCGGTGGGAGATTGCAACAGCTTTGCACACAGTTTCATGTGTCAGTTTGTAAAGTAACTTTAAATAAGTAACGTTTATGTTTCAAGTACACAATTGTCATTGACATAAGGATTCTCTCATCGGATACTCTTATGATCGCGTTCAGCATCCTTGGTTGGTCGGAGCAAAATTACCATTGCGTGGCCTTTTTGACATCATTCTCAACTGAGAGCAAGGCAGAAAATTGAATTTCAACCAACCAAAATAAGTGTTTTTTATGCTGTATTCTTCTGTTTTCTTCATAATGTCATTAAAAATATTTAAAAAAAGAAAGTAAAGAACACAAATCACATCAACCTCTGACTCAACAGACCTAAATTCTGACACCATTCTGAAAATGACAAAGAACTAGAAAAGGCTAAGAACATACACCCTGATTCCTGAGGGGAAAAAGGATACGTGCTTCTATCCTTGCACAGAGCACAGGTTTTAAAAATAATTTCACCCTAGATATAAGTTAATGATAAATTAATATGTCTCTTTTATAATGATAAATACATCATTTAACATTATGGCTGGCATGTTAAGAACAGGGAAAGTTTTGATTGCGGCTGAAACTATCAAACATTCAAGTCGCCAGTGACGGCAGTGGACGCCGATAAAAGGAACAAAGTAGTTTAAAGTTTAAAATACACAAGGAAGTGGTGTGGTTTCTGGGGCAGTAGCTTACTGGCTCCTTGTTTCCTGGTTTACAGTACTAGCTTAAGTGTATAATGAGTGGCCTGTAAACCTCTGCTGCTGCGGTCAAAAAGAAACGCTGCATTTCAGTTAAAAAAATTAGGAGCGATGCGAGTGTAGCACCACTTACAGGATGTTTTCACGCCACCAACAGACCGTTATAGAGCTGCCAAAACAGATTTAAGATAACAGAGCTTGACTACATTTATTGTTACATATGGCCACGATGACGATGAAAACGGACGCTTACCTCATAAATTTGAGATATGTTTAACAGCTCTGTAAATTCTTTTACTGTTCTTTTTTAACCCTCAAACAACTGATTTCATTTTGCCACCTTCTTTGTCTTTCAAGCGGGGCAGCAAAAACACGAAAAGCGACATCGCAATGCAGTGCAGATTTTGAAACCTTAACAACGGAACATACATAGTGATTCTGATGTTTTCTTTGCCCCAGTTAACAAGCCCATGAATTTCACAAAAGAATATTTAAAAAATTGATGTTTTCAGGGTTTAAAGAATGACTTGCGAAGTGGAGTGAAATATGCTGAAATGCTAAGACAAAAAATATTCTTTTATTTGGAGCGCTTCAGTGGATTCCGTCCAACCTCTGCCGATAATTTCATTACCTGCTGAGCCAAAGGATTTGATTGTGTATTTAGCAGATTGTCTCTCATACCTTTCTTTAAGAAAAAAAGGAGGCAAAGGGAAAATTGCATTTGAAGACAGTGCTGTTGGCCAAAACTACATGAAAGGTCAATTTTCTGAACCTGATGAAAAGCTCTTGATTTCACTGTGTTAGCCAGATGGCTAGTCAGCAGGAACTGTCTGACAGAATAAGAGTGAACAAGCCAAATAACTTTCAATTCAAATACCCATGTTGAGTGAGGATTTAGAGTGTGCACGTGCGATTATCACCTTTGTGGGTTGAGTAATGACGCTTTAATCTGACGCACAAGTCAAAAGTCTTATCCCTGAGTCAGTGTTATGACAAATGCTTTCATTATTCATAGACATACAAGTGAAACGGGTGCAATCCTTCTTCTTAATATTGAAGTCAAAGTCTAAAATAGATTATTTAATGCACTGTCAGTGTCAGTGACAGTGTTGTTTATCATGGTGTTTAGTGTGTCATGGCAACCCATCGTCAGATATGGACAATGGGAAAGTGGACTTTTGTGACTGTACTGACGTACGTGCTCTTTTCCTTAGTGACGGTCATGGAAGTCATTGTGACTAAAACGCATGGGCCATTTACAAGCTTTAGTCATTGACACACATATAATGAATGGCGTGCCATCCAATGCCAACCTCCATCATTTCTTTACTGTCAGAACATGTGCTTCAACTAAAAACCTAATGTGTCAACATGCAACGCTGAAGGCTGCCTTTGGCGTCAGTATAGGACGCAAACATTAACTTTCCCAATGTCAGTACCTGACGCCATGGCAGTGAGGATGGGTTGGTGAGGCACAATAAAATCTGCCAGAGGCCTTCAGAATCAACACAGAAGAATTCGATGCACTGTATCAGCCGATCAGATCCCAAGTCTGACAGTGGGAACAGCGAAAAGACCTGACCACTGACATTGTAGTGATGGGCTGTAGAGGCTTCATGAAACGCGGTCTTCACTTTTATACCTCAGTAGGTGGCACACCTAAAGATTTTAGACCAGAGAGTACCACCTAAGGGTCTCTAGATACTATATGAGGACACTCTTTACTGAAGCCACACAAGCCCGATAGTAGGGTTCAGATAAACACTTCTCTGAATGAGCGGAATTCGCTAGTGCGAGCCGTCAGAGTGCCGACAGCTATCGCATTTTCTAATCCACAAATCCTGAGAAGAACGATGGATTTGATTTTCATAAAAGTGGACAATGTAGAGCAGCTCTTTGTTTGCGAGTGATTTATAATGTAAATGATGTGTTAAAATGCTGCAAACCTTCTTAAGGCCAAAGTTAAGAAGTTCATGGATCTCCTAAATTCACCAGTTCACTACTGTGAATATAAGCTTATCAATTTGAATTTTAAGTGAAGTGAAGTGTTTCATGTGTTCATGAGGCATGGTATCAGATGGATGGATTATGGGGTGGATTAATTTACCCCGTACTAAACTTTAAGAATGACGTCGCTGAAGGATCTGTCATGAAATGCACGGCACACCACCTATAATCCCACCTGATGGTATATATTCATCTAAGGAGAACAAATGCCAGCCATGCTTACAAGCAAGGCATGCTGATTTTGGCCACATGCACTCCCACACACAGCTGCTGCATTTTTAAGAGAAATCTTTTGGCCTCATTATAAATGCCTTTGGGGTTCATTTTTACAAGAAATGTCATCT
Source organism: Synchiropus splendidus (assembly GCF_027744825.2). Lineage (NCBI taxonomy): Eukaryota > Metazoa > Chordata > Actinopteri > Syngnathiformes > Callionymidae > Synchiropus > Synchiropus splendidus. The sequence goes on from NC_071334.1 coordinate 29,746,739, forward strand.
GACTTGCATGGCAACCCTTGGCAATAATTTCACCAAAACCCATCGAGGGGATGAACATGACCATCCTTAGCGGAATCTCGACATGCAGCAGGTTGAAAACCCATTCAGAGTTTGATTCAGATTTGTTGTGGTTGGGACATGGCCCGAAGCAGGGAGGTGTGGTTTTGCTGGAAACCTTTTTAATTCAGCGTGTACATGGACTTAGCACACACTTCGGCAGTGATTTGAATTCGGTCGCTCTCAGGAGGCTCTCGGTGGTTTGGATAAGTCGAGAAGATGGTGGTTTAGGCCTCTCCCCAGACACTGCAGGGGGTGATAAAGACGCCTGCCTGCATAGTAAGAAGCCCTGTCAGGCATGATTCAGCAAAAGGTGGCTTCACTGCTTCCCTTTTTTTTTTTTTTTTTTTTAAATTAAGTTACATAAAACAGTTACATTAAAAAGAACAAAACAAAAAAAAAATAAAATAAAACAAATAAGCATGTATTTTTGGTCCAAATCTGGTCATTGAAACATCATCTGTTTTACATTTTCTTCTGTAAAGTTGCACCACAGCCTTGTGATGTCAGCGATGTCACAAATTGAAACAACAATCCCAGGGAATTGACTTTACAATCTCTGTGACTGTCCAGAAACTCATGCAGACTGTAGTTGATTTCACGCAGCAGACACGTCATGGAGCTCTTATCGACAAACTAATTTCACCTGAATATCTTCCAAAGCAAGGACAGTGCACATTACCTCACATCTGTACTTTTTTCAAACAGATTTCATCAGCCGGATCATGAGAAAAAAAGTTTCTCCTGAGAGGGGGGATTGAAATTACAAACTGTTTTGCGGGTTCATAATTTTAATCCATCCATCCATCTTCATTTAACCACCGCGTTGTCCTTCTCTGGTTTGCAGTCATTGGGCGAGAGTATGGAATGCACCCCGGACAGGTCGCCTGCTCATCCCAGGGCACACACACACACACACCATTTATTGTCAAGTGCGTTTCAAAATGGAGGACCCAGAGTCTGCAGGCCTCTGCCAAGCAACTCATTTCCACCCATTTACCCACTGTGAGACAACTAAAGGACATCTGTTCTAATCTAATAATGTGATCATCACACAGTGTTATTGTCCCAAAGACAAAGCTCATACTTGATAGGCTGTTTGCCGCCAGTGAGATCCAGAGAGATACTTCATCTGGAACATCTGGAGTCCACAGATTCCTGGATACAGATGGCAAACACCTTCAAATTTTAATCAGTCAACATTTCCTCAAAATTACATTTAAATAAATTCGCCATTGTATGCATTATTTTGCAAACAGACAGACAAACGCTGGCAATAAAATCATCCTTGGCAAAGGTAAAACAATAAAACAGTGTGAGCAGTAGAAGTTACAGGATGCAGACAGACGTTTTTTACATGACATTTACATGAGAGTTATATCAAACATATCACCCTGACAATCTAAAATGAACAAAAACAGGAAAACATGCTATTGTAGAAGAAAGCACAACAGATTAAATTGGTAATACCCAACAGAATTCTGAAAACGATCGACACACTCTTTGCGAGCAAGTCACATTTTTGAGTCACAATACCTTCTCCTTTGCCTGCACTGGTGCCATTCAACAGTAAGCTACAGAGGATGAGGTCTAAATGAAGGCTTTAATAACTACAAGACACCAATGCCAAGATGGGTTACTTAATGTTCTTGTCAACCCATCCTCACTCCTATGGCATGATATATTACCTCGGAGAAAGTGAATTTTTGTGGCCTATTCTGACACCAAAGGCGGCCTTACATGTTGACGCTTCGGCCTGTTATTGCAGTAATTCACACATTGTTTCATGGAGAACAACGGGAGCAGCATCCCATGGGTTACCTAACCCTAACCTGTTTTTTTTTTCGGGGGGGGGGACGTGATGTGCTGCCCATGGCATCCGAATATGCCATGCAATGTGCTTGGCGCTTAATGCGTCAACATGCAATGTTGAAGGCTGCCTTCAATGTCTACATATTGCACTGCGGGAGAGAGGATGTGTTGCTCTTGTACTTATATAATTCATACTTTTTTTTACTCTTCAGGTAGTTACAGTGACATTATTTTCTATCTCATCAAAGCAAGCAAGGAAGGCCTGCTTATTGACTGGAGTTTGTGGATGCCTGGTGACACAGCTGCAAGAAGTTAGCCAAAGAGAGATGTGTTACAACTGTGCTGAGTAAAGGTATTGGCACGCGCAGTCTGCTTTTAACTGCCAGCCATCTTCTTGTAACTATTTACTGATTAAAACAAAGACCTTTTTCCTGAAAGCCTCCATGTCGGGCTTCATGATGTGACCGCATTTTGGTCTTGTTAAGTGACGACAATCATGACGATGAATGATATGTGAAAATCTCTCTATAAGGGGAAACGGAGGTTGAGGGACACCAGTGTTGAAAATCTGAAACTACTTAAACATTTCACCCACTCTACATGTGTTAGCCTGTGTTCCATGCTGACAGTGCACAAAACGTGCTTAACTCTTAGACATGCAGGGCAGACAGGCGAGATCGTCTTCCTTCAGAGTAATTAGAAACAGAAGTTGGTGTTCTGAAGAACGTTTCCACTGTGAGCGACATCATTCTGCTCCATTGAGACACATGTACAGTATATATTGCATGTAAACTCACTGGGACTGACATTAACAATAGTTTCATCGTTCTCTCAATACTCTTTTGGTCTCAACGGTTATAAATGTGGTAGAGCAGAGGTGGAATATTTTCCTGACTGACACTGTGAAAGTCAAGATGTTCCACCAATCTATTCAATATTTGGCAGAATTTTGTCCAAAGCATGAAAATGCAGTGCTTTTAGTGCTTAGGTGAAGTAGAGGCAGGATAGTGGATGCAGCCGTCTCCGTAATTGCTAGTGCAATGTTGGCAGGGTCAGAGCAGAAAATGTGTTTGTCTAGCGCCTGATAGAGATCTCACTTATACCCCATGTTTGAGCTTACTGCTCCAGAGAGGGGCACCTTATACTGATTTCACTCTTGGCTCCTGCTGCATCACTTGACATTTGCAAACACTCCTCAATGTCATAAAGTGCCACTGAACACAACTTTGACTGTCAACAACCCAACCACTCCCTCACATGAAGTGAATTCAAGTCCCTCAGTTGCTTTTTCTGAGATGCCATAATGGCTTCGTGGCACCTGGAGCCATCACTCCGATTCTGAACGTAACGGAGCCTCCTGTAGCACAAAGCAAAACAAACCATTGTTATCTCACCAAATAGTTAATTCTATTATCAAACCTACAACTACAGACAACCAAGTTTCTGATCATTTATTTGGCATTCATGCTTCCTTCCCAAAACAGTTGACATATCACTCCATTGAGTTTTTTAATTCATTGGAATATCACAAACTAACAGTTGGCTAGAGTTCTGACATGTAACTTTAACTTTGTTTCATGGTCAACATGGTGGAGATACAGATCTGCATACACACAATGGTTATATGGCAAATGACTTATCTTTATCCTATTATTATATCTCTCAAACAGGTCCCACAACCGTGAAAAGCAAGTAATCAAAGGGGTTTTATTTTTCGTTTAATTGATAATAAAAACACATTTTTTTAAAGCCCAATAAGCATATTTCTCTACTACCTGCCACAGTCTTCACCTAGTCCATTCCTTCAGGTGTCTGTTGTGTTTTTCTTTATGGATTTTCTTTTGAAACACCCAGGATCATCATCATTTCATTCACTTTTCTCATTCAGTAGAGACACTGTCCTCTTGTGTGTAGCCACCTTTACAGTACAGTACAATACAGTAGATCATGAGGATAAAAGTGACTGGGCAAGATGTGCCGATCGGTTATGGTGGAGGAGGCTGACTTGTTGTAGCAACCAATGATCACAGTGATGAAGAAGAGGTCGGTATAGATATCAAAATCACCAATGTAACATACTGTATGTCAGCAAAAGAACGAGCGTGCACAAGTTGTTTCCAAACAAATTGAAGTGAAGCAGTAATGTGACCTGAATGTCATCAATCTTTTTTTCTATCTTTCGCATCTTAACAATGTTGAGATTTTTGTGTATCTTTTTGTTGAAACAACTGTTCTATTTTTATTAATTTATTCAGGATATTTAATCACAGATGTCAAATTATTTTTTTTTTCGAAACTCTTCTTCAACATTTCCAAAGGGAAAGTTACTGAGTAAGCCCCAATTACTTCCACTTATTTATAATTTCATAATTTCTTACGCAGTATGAACGCAAACACAATTTGTGTAATCCCTTGAAAAACAAAAACAGAGGAAAGACGAACCAGAGAGGATGACTCAGGGTTTCCTTCCTGTTCATCCATCTGTCAATCCCTCCCTGTGGTTTGTGTTTATGTGTATGTCTCTCATCACGGGCTTTTCGTTCCCCTCCCCACGTTTGGCTGGTGCCAGCTGAGGACTCTGACAGCGGTGGTTCCCTGTAAATGAGGTAGAAACATGACGGTCCCGGTTTGCTCAGTAGCTGAGGCTCTGCGACATTGGACTTCTTTGGGTTTTGGCTCTGTTTCAAAAGAAATGGAAAGTTGCTCTGATTGGATCCCCTGATCACTGGGGTGATAACACACAGTAGATCAGAGCGGCCCGCTTTGAGATTTGAATACACATGGCTTTCGTTTCCCTTTCGCCTCATTTGTTTCGACATTTCTCAGCCATAGAGTGGGGTGACGCATCACAGAACTCTCAAGATGTTCTGGTCTGGGGGAGAGATTTTGCCTGGTGAGTGATGGTTCACGATGTCCTCCACTGATGGTGGGCTGTTTGTGTGAATGTGACTATTCTCACTGAGTCTCATCGATCATCTGAACCAAACTAAACTGAAAACTGTGCTGAATCACAGAACAGACTCATTTATAGAAGCAGCTCCCGAAGCCTTAGCTTTTTTTTTTATCATCAACTCATAAAGAAGTGCTTTAAGTACAGGCTTGCGAGTAGAATTACCTGACAACTTGACTTCTATATGAAATAGTTAGGCCAATGTAGAACATTTAATAAATGTTGGAAAAAGGACATTTCAGCCAATGCAAACATAACTGTGCTTGATCTGATGGCTGTTAAATTAGAGGTTTGTTGCGCAGAGGTGTTACTTGCTTTCGATTATGCATCACAGCATGGGTTGAATTTAAGAGCTTTTATTATTTTATTTGATTATATTAATACTGTCTATTGATTCAAAATTCTAATCGCGATTAATCACAAATTCTAAATGTAAGTTTAAGGAAGATGTACTGCATGTTAAAAGCATAACATTGGCAATGCATGCACAGCACGACTACGATGGAGAACACACTGAAAGGATGCTCTCATGCTCTCATTCAGACACTAACTACAAATAACTTCAGCCTTGTCGAAAGAAGCGTCTGGAATGGCTTTAAAATTATCCCTGACAATCATGAGACCATCTGACCTTCCTCTCCACTCATGTCACAACCACTCGGCTTCCTGAATTTCCATACGACAGAAGGAACGGAGGGTCATTCAAAATGCGTACAGCGAGGAGAGGACAGTCAAGCACGTGTCTGTTATTGCACGTCAAAAATATTCATAACGTTGAGGTTGACTATATTTAACAAGCTCATTATTCATAACAGTGATTTTCTAAATAGTCCTGTTGTGGGCTGGAGCTGGGACAGGGATGAGGCGAGTCTGGGACAGAGCGTTACTTGGTTTATGACTTTGTCACAGCCAAACTGCACAGAAGCGCACATTCAGAGCTGGACACGCACCGGGCACCTCTTCACTTCTGGAGAGACGTCACTCACTCGGCAACCCCTCCCACATGCAGCGGCCACACACATAGAGGAACAGCGCACCTGCAGCAGACACTCTACATTCACTCCTACAAAAGACTATTTTAAGGCTTGGACCGCATTATTTCTTTTTCCATCCATTGTAATGGGAAAAATCGATTCAGATTTTAAACAAATCGCTTCTCGAACGGACGTCTGGAATGGATTGTGGTTGAGAACCGAGGTACCACTGTGTTTTTCTGCAATTTCATCAATGCTGTAGTTTTGCTCAAGCCATATTTCCCTGCATAAATTCAGTGTTTTTCTCTAAATAAAACAGCATCATACGCTGTAAGTTCACGTGTTAACGCCCATTGCTAACATGATGAGGGCCTGGCTGAACCTTCTCCAGCACAGCCACGTATAATTTTTTTGTCCCTAAATCCCAAGATATATCCCCGGATACCCAGATATGAAGGTTCAAAGAGGGATCACAATATACAGCGTGTCTGTTAAACACTCTTTGTAAAACATCATTTGACACAAGTAGGAGTTAAAGTCGGAACATTACCAGAAGTTATGTAACATGTCTGCATTTTTTATTCTCTTGCAGTGTCATTTACTGTAACATGCTGGCAAGATTTGGCTTTTTTTCCCCGCCACAGAAATGCTTCATCCAAAGCTCTTTTTAAGCAGTATTTATTCTTTGGCTAATATCACCTCACAAACATGTATCATAACAAAGTTCTTGCTTCTGTTACATCACCGTAATTGCCCAATTATTTTGTGTCTACCGCAATGAGTTAAACATGTTTGGAGTTCAGTGTGCTCATGCAGTAGTTGTGAAGGGGTATAGTTGTGGGAGAACTGCATGTATTTCGAAGTGGAGCTAAAACTAAATATGCTGGGAGCGCTTGTTTTTTTTTTTTGTTTTTTTTACTTAACTCTGTGGAACATTTAGTCCATTAGTGTGTTTCGTTTGGCCAGGTGAGAGTGATGGCATTCAAACTGGGGTCCTCGAGAAATAAACACATCCAGTGACTGAAAATCTATTTCTCTTCAATGTCAAACAAACTGCGGTAAACTTCATTACAATTGTAATCTGAACCAACATCAGGAACCAAATCACAGAGTTTTATGGGTATGAGGAGATGGATGTTGACATCTGATAGCCAGAAGTTACTTTGGGAGCGCTGGTCCAAACAAAAGGAGCCGAGGGAAAACCGCAGTCTCGTCAGATGATCATATACAGTTACTATTTTTTAACCACCTTTTTAATCTCATAAAAATCCACCAGCAGCTCACAGTGTGTTTTAATGAAATCTGAAGGCTTTGCATACCTTATGATGATAATTTTAAATTTAGTTTGCTCCATTTCTCTTATTCCAAAATTAATAGTGGCAATCGATCATCCTAATTACTGCTGAATCCGTTTCATGAAGCAACAGCTCTGAGACCATATGCTATGAAAAATATATATTTTTGATTTTTCCGTGAATTCTCTCACATCTTGACGTGACAAAACAAAAACACAAGTGTCAAGTTAACAATGATCGTGCAAGTTAACAACAAGCAAACAACTAAAATGCAAGAGTGTAAGAGTGGGTAGAGAGCTCATAATGAACATTGACATTTTTTTGCTCGGGTATTTTGTCTCCAAAGTTTTTTATAGTTTATCTTAGTCTCAATAATTTCTGATACAAAACTAATGGAGACTCGGCATGCAGAGACCAAGTCCAAGACCAAGACCAAAATGAATACAAACTAATGGTTTATTTGAATGAAAACATTTCAGTTTAAACCAAAAAAAAGAAAAACAATGTGTATTTTTTTTCTTTTGCATCAAAGAATGTATGTGTCTATGTGACTGAAAGGCCTTTGGTTTTGTATTCTGTATTCAGTTTGTTCTTGTTCTCCACACAAAGTCTTGGACCGTATGCTATAGTCCCGACTTGGTCTCAACTCCAACACTAGTAAGTACCTCGCAATAGGATTTATAGTAGGATTCAAGTAGTCTGTAACACACTGACGCAGACATATGACAAACTCACAAACACTGGAAAAATAAATTAAAAAAAGAAAATAACACGGCCTGTAAGTCAAAGAATCCATCGCATCACCAGTTGGTTGGCTGTTGGATGCCATTCAATGTGCCACAACATAAAGCTAGATTTTTTTACACCATATCCAGGCAGGATTTTGATGTAAAAAAAAAGCATTCACATGCTTCTGTTTCTTTGGTAATACATATTTGGGTGATATGGCTTTTTTTGAAGCCTCTTTATGGCCCACTAGATGCCTCCTTCAATTATTTTGGTCATCAAAAAACGTTTTATAAGAGCAGTGAAAGAGATCTTTCACCAGTTCCAAGCAATGCAGCCTGTTCCTGTGGTGCTCCCAACCTGGGAACTGTAGCCAGTTATTACAATGCAGCTCCCAATTTTGGCGGAAACCCTCAAACCAGATCTGGAAGACCCAAACTTTCTTGCCCCACTGTGTGAGACTAATATCCTGTCATCCACAATTCCATTTTCAGACAAAAGAAGCAGAAAATGAAGTTGTGAATCACACCAGATTTATACTTTGAGCCCTATGTTCATTGTTAGGATCATTCTAAACGGATGGGTTGTGACTACAACCCAACTATTATCATGAATGTACAACACAATTGGAAACCTGTGATGCATCTTATTCAGAATGCGCAGCTCACCAAGTGAGGAATTATTCACAAATATTTGGGCCACCATTTGATTCATCATGTTCTCTATCACTGTTTGAGACGTCCTGTGTGGGAGATGAATTTTTCTATTTATAAAACATAAAATGTGATACTCTCTCACACCCTTCAATGTCTTTGTCTCTCACACCATAACAGCACAGAAGACTAAAACCTACTCAATACTAAAAACAAAAGAAAAGTTATATCTGGAAAGTTCAACAAAATATAAACTTCATGGATGGTTTGACTTTATTTGAACTTAATTTGTTTCTGCTCGACTTCCTCCCCAGGCTGTGCTGAAAATGCAAGGTGCAGCAGAGAGGCAACCTTTCTAAATTGCAGCACAGGTTAGACCAGGTCGGTCTTACTGGTCGTCAAAGAGCCGTTGTTCCAACCAACCAATGGCATTTTGTGGATCAGTTTGACACCCGATTGCATGTCTGCTGCTGTGCACACCAGTCTACTGTAGCGGACAAAATGAACGGGCATACATTAGATTACCAAAGGTATTTGCTCACCAATCCGAATAATGAGAATCAGGTGTCCTAGTCACTTGGCCAGGACACAGGTGTATCAAATCCAGCACCTAGGCCTGCAGACTATTTTGGCAAACATTAGTGAAAGAATGGGCTGCTCTCAGGAGCTCAGTGAATTCCAGCGTGGAACTGTCATGAGATGCCACCTGTGCAACAAATCCAGTTGTGACATTTCCTCACTCCTAAATATTTCACAGTCAGTCTGCTTTTTTTTTTTTACAAGAAAATGGAAGAGTTTTGGAACAACAGCAACTCAGCCACCAATTGGTCGGCCACGTAAACTGGCGGACAAGGATCAGCAGATGTTGAAGTGCACAGTGCAAAGAGGTTGCTAACTTTCTGCACAGTCAATTGCTACAGAGCTCCAAACATGTGGCCTTCAGATTAGCCCAGGTACAGTACGCAAAGAGCTTCATGGAATGGGTTTCCATGGCCGAGCAGCTGCATCCAAGCCATAATACATCACCAAGTGCAATGTAAAGTGCTGGATGCAGTGGTGTAAAGCAGCTGCCACTGGACTATAGAGCAGTGGAGACGCCTTCTCTGGAGTGATGAATCATACTTTTCCATCTGGCAACCTGAAGGACCAGTCTGGGTTTGCAGGTTACCAGGAGAACGGTACATTTCGGGCTGCATTCTGCCAAAGGTGAAATTTGGTGGAGGAAGAATGGTGGTGTGAGGTTGTTTTTCAGGAGTTGGGCTTGGCCCCTTAGTTCCAGTGAAAGGAACTTTGAATGCTTCAGGATACCAAAGCATTTTGGACAATTCCATGCTCCCAACTTTGTGGCAACAGTTTGGAGTGGGCCCCTTCCTCTTCCAACATGACTGTGCACCAGCGCAAAAAGCTAATCCATAAACACGTGGATCTGGTGTGGAGTCCTGACCTTGACCCGATAGAACATCTTTGGGATGAAGCTGTATTGGCTGCAAAAGGTGGCCCAACATCATACTGAACCCTAGGGATTAGGAATGGGATGGCACTTGAGTTCAAATGGGAGCCAAAGCAGGTGAGCAAATACTTTTGGTAACATAGTGTATGTCTCCTCAGTGAGTCTGTGCTTCTTGTTTTCAAGGTTTTTAAGGCTCACTGTTAGGAAACTGTCTCCCATATCCACGAGTAGGCTACTGCCCAAGCACGCCTGTTTTGTAAACTTTATCCACTTTTTTGTCGTAAAACCTTAATGAGTAGGGGAACAAAGTGACATGATGGTAGCCTGTTGTGCGTCCTGTGTGCCAGAAAAAAATCATTTCTGTTTGTTAAGTTAACAAGTGCAATATTGTTTTAGATGGTGCAGTCTTCATCCTCTCTGACTTCATGTCCCCCTCCTCGTCAGTCCTTCCAGGAGGCTGAGTTACCTCGGTAACATGCATATGCAGCACTGAGTAATGGTTTGTTAGGCCCCCTGAAGTTCGACAACAATCCTCCTGATTAGCATGCGCCAGGAGAATAAGGGGACAGCCGGGGCCACCAGGCATGAGGTAACATTCCAGGGAATGGGTGTAAGTTTCCAATTTTCACTTTTTGAAGTCGTAATCGACCGGGCATAACAGCACTCCCGAGTATAAGCGAGTGCAGGGACGTGCACAGAACCTTCCCGGCTCACTCTCGGGATGTGCCAAAGTTTGCTCTTCCCAAGCTGCTTTGTGCACTGGCGACGTCCCAGCTGCGTCGCTTTTCTTTCCCAACTCTCACTACTTCATCAAAGAGGAGCCAACAGAGCAAGGAGGGGCAGGACAAGACAAAAAAAGAGAGAATACGCTCTGTTCTCCTAATCACATCCCCATGGGAATGCAGCGGTGGAGGTGAGGGCGAAGTAAACAATTTTGTTTATCATGTTTTCTTGTGGTGTTCTTTGATTCCGTGGCCTCTTTTGTTTCAAGCCTTTCTTTTCCTTTTTTTTTTTTTTTGCTGAGGAATAGAGGGATGATTAATGCAGATCCCCTCCTTGTTACTTACCCCACTCTTCTGTTTTCGGAAGATTCCCCTTGGTAATTAATCCACTGCTGAATTAATTAGACGGAGAGATGAGGGCGGAGGGGATGCGGGGCGGTCACATCTCGAGAGGGAGCTGTGCAAAGATTTAGAAATGGAAGCAGTGGCACAATAAACGCGGTAGAAGAGATTTCGTTGGGCCTACCGGCCTCAGACCCCCCCCTTCTCTTCCTCGCAGGGGCTGAGAAAAATTAAGACTCCAAATTAGGTTTAGGCTAAACCCAGTGGCACTGGACTGAGACTCAACAAAGACTGAAATGGCGAGATGACGTCAAAGATAAAAGATTCCTATTTTGATAGACAGAGCGAGTGGCTGACTAATGGAAAGTGATGCATGAATCTGTGAATGATGACTGAAAGACGAGGAGTGGAGTGATGAATGGATGCGGGGGAGGGTGGGAAAGGTCTTTTTCCCTTCTTCTCTGCCTCGCTTAAGTCTCATTGGTCTCCGCGTTTGCTGCGTCATGCAGTTTAGCGTCCAAGCGTAAAGTCAAAAAGCAGAATCACGTCCAAGTGTTGTACTTAAACCAACACGAAGAAGGAATTATTCTTCGTGAATTATTCCTTTCTAAACTTAATCAAGTACTCTTTCCATTTTGATTCCGCAATTGATGCCAATACATCTGACTGTGGATGACTCGACTGAGGCCGTAACGAATCTCTGGAGCTGACACTGTACGCCTCTGAGCTAATTCCCTAACCGTGTTAAGGAACAGCCCTGTGCATATTCTCTCTCAGGTATGTTCTCCATCACATTATCATCACTTGGATGGTGCCACGTTCCCTCTCTCCGTCGTCACCTCTGCCAAAATCTCACCTCTCTGTTTTTCCAGCCACCTACACACACTGTTTTACTTGTCCAGTTCATCATTCAAGTTCTGCTTATAATCATTCAACCTAAATAATGCTTGCATGTAACACTATACCGAAACCCGCTAAATAACCCCGACCACCTCCAACTTTATAGACAAATGGTGTAACTGCTTTTGCCAAATTGTTGCTTAATCATCTGCAACATTTTTTTTATTCACTTGAAGGCATTAATTACAACATGAGATTAAAACAGAATTGCATTTTGAACCCAAGAAATTAAAGTTTTACTGATCTGAAAGACATTTGAGTTATCAGTATCTCAGATTTCTCTTCCTGCTTTTAGCTGCTCATAATTGCTGGTAGCACAAATGTAAGTGAAACTTGTGGAATTTATTCAAAATAACATCAATGGATTTAAAGCAGGCTGCTGGGAAGACTGAGTCATTTACTGAACCTAGATCCATGTACTGTACTAACTTCCTGGTGCTCAGAAGGACAACTCAAAGTCAAGCAGTGGATGGAGTGAATACGTACGTTTTGGGAAGTCAAGTTATCGCCAGGCTATAAGCCACTACTTTTTCACATGCTCTCAACTTTGCAAGGTAAACAATGATGCAGTTATTATATTGGATTTTTAATGGGAAAAAGAGCTGCATGCCTCCAAGATACTGAGTCTCATAATAGCAGTGCAATGGAAGTATTACAGTAATAACAATGCATTCCACAGCCGGTCTTCAGGCTTATTTATGCTCCCTTTTTGTCCAAAATTGTATGCATCCTTTTCAAACACTGATCACATGCTTTGATGTGTTCTTTACATTGATATTGCTGTACACCAACATATACACCAGGGGGGCAGCCCAGAATCAATAATTTGTGACGCAACAAACTTCAAATGAGTAATGATAATGTACCTCATTCACAAAAGTGTTAAATGGAGGCAGCGTTGTACAAAGCAGTGCGTGGACTGTTAAATATAGAGCAACTGCAGGACTGTCCTGGTGGGCTTTCCACCAATGCTGCTTTTGTATGTACAAAAAGGTATCTTCTCTGTAGATCGGAAATTACGGTATTCACTTTTAGATTCACTAAACTTAATACAAGCCAAGTAAGATTTTTAAATTGTATTCAGCTAAGTCAGTACTGCTGACTTGAGTACTTGACTCAAAACCCAGTAAGCCTCCATCATGATACTGTATATGCCCTGTGTTATTTTACGCTTTTCTTTACACTGGATAACTTGTCATTCCTGTGAAGTACGGCAAATGACCATGAGACTTTATAAGTCCAACCTGTAAGAATAGACATTCTTTTTTTCTCAATTGCATTAAATCAACATAGTTGGATTTGCTTTGCCGTATGGTGTTCTTGCACCAATCCTTACAAACGCTGCATCACAGCAGCTTTAACTTAAATGTAATCTGGCTGGGAAACACAACGCTACCTGATCCCATTGATAGTCTCCAGATGTGTATGATTTCTCGCTGTAATTCACGAAATGTGCCTGATCTTTGTCAGTCGTTTTCAAGTGCCGATCTATATTCATTTTCCCACTCTGGACGTGACGGAAGGCAGAGACACGTCCCCGTCAGCAGCAGTAAATCAACTCTTTCAGATGCTTCTCCGCTAATGCTCCACTGATCCCAGTTACACTTTTTTGTCTGTCCAATTTTGACTTTCCATTTCTTGTCCAACTAATGGTGACCTGTAACAATCTACAAGGGTCATACGAGAGGAGCTCTGAAATCTGTGGCTTGAAGAAGCTTAAGTTATTTAAGGTGGACTCATTTCTACATGCAGCCAAACCCATCCCTTTTTCCTTCTGTCTTGCTCAGAACAGCCTCAGATTTTGAGCTATGAAACTGCTACTTAATAGAAATACAGCATGTTCTGTCCTCACCCTACACTGTCTGGTAACGTCTGATAGTCTGTCTGCCTCGATTTAATTCCGAGGGTTATAATAGACAGCCATTGCAGCTGGTCTAAGTGTGGGAAAGTCGACAACAAGGTGATGCGGTCGATAATGTTGTTCACGTTTGCTACCTAAATTCATAAGAGTTTATAACTTGCTGCACATCTACTGAGGGGCTGCTGACTGAGACAGTCGAACAGATACTGGGAGCTGCTGCCTGCTCCAGATCCCTGACACCACAGCCATCCTGATGACAACACACATGCTTGGAACACTGAGCAGCACAGACCCTGGTAGATGACAGCAACCTGTATCTCCCCAGACATCCCAAGGCTCTTAGGTGCTCTATGGAGAGAATCTCAAAGGTCATGGAGCGGGGATATTCTGTGCATTGTTGTCATTCTACTGGAGCCTCACTGTCCATACAGTTATGCTCACTGGTGGGAAAACACTCACTGGTGGAGAATATTGGATGATACATGTGACACCCTACATCAGGCTTCACACTTTGTTTAGCAAAGACCCAGCCTTGCCTCTAAGAAAGATGTGCACTACCAAGTGAGGGCAATGTAGCTCATGTGTCGCACCGTCACAAAGCACCATGGTCCCATCAAGGAGATATGACCCAGTGAAGGTAGAGCTGGAGCACCAGGACACGGAGGTGGAGAAAGACATGGTGAGCAGTTGAAGAGGTGTAGTGAGTGTAATGACTGCCGGAACTTCACTTCTGAGAGCCATCTCTGAGGCATCCTGACAAGATGCCTGTGTGACTTCAACTTGCTTTTTGCCAGTGCAGGGATACTGTGCCTCGACTCTGTGCCTCTGGGTGAACAATCATCCTGACACTATCTCTATCAAAGGGTCTGAACAGAGCAGTGCTTTTGGAGTGAATCCATTTGGGCGATAATTTGGTTTTCTTGGTCATTACAAAGAGCCCATTGTCACCTTTGAGTTTGGGATTCAATGGACTGGAAAAATAAGGGCCTGATACAGAGGTTCGCCATAGCACCTTGCTGATCAAAACAAACCCCCCAAAAATTAAAAAGTTGTTTGTTTCTTACCGACTTTAACCAAATGTGATTGTACACCAACAGTTGCAATTCTGAGAGTTTTTTTCTTTGTTTTCTTTTTTCCTTTTAATTCAGTAGATGCATTGATGTTTTGGGAATTGCAGCAACAGCTGATAAGGCCACAGGCTAAGCTGCTCTATTAACTATCCTGTTTTGACACCACCTGGATGTCAACCTCCCTATCCGTTGCATGTTTTCTCGCTCTCTACTTGTGTCTGCGATGTGCCAGAGTAAATACGGAGCTACTCGGTATCAGTACGCTTGTGTGCAGTCTATGTGTGCGACCAGATAGCGTGGATGTAAAGTGATAAGGCTAAGTGAATGATTTCCTCCAGTAAACAGAGCAAGGCAGGACACGGAGCAGGGGTTGGGGGCCCACTGCTATGGGAATCCAGATATAGCTTTGTTGCTGATGGAGAAATTAATGGTATGGGAAGTATGATTTTGAAATAATCTCTATGCACTTGCAAAGAGAAAGACAAACTCATTGAATAATGATACAGTGGGGATCGAAAATTTGAGCATCCCAGAGAAGTATTAATGTGCATAAAGAAGCAAAAATCTCCAAAAGGCATCAAATTACAGGTAAGGCATTGCAACAATATGTAAAAAAAAAAACTTGGATTTTATTTTCATCATTTACACTTTCAAAATAACAGAAAACAAAATAATGGCATCTGCAAAAGTTTGGACACCCTGCAGCGTTGACAGCAAGCACCGCCCCCTTTGAATGTTTATTTTTAGTCGTAAAATAGTCAGTTTTGGTGAAGAAATAGAAGTAACGAAGAACATATTTTTGGAATTTAATTGTGTTAAGGTGTTTATTATCTTAAAAAGTTGAGGTGGTTGTCAGTTACACAATTTAATTCACAACGTTAAAATATTTTAAGATTTATGGTCTAAAGTGTCAACATGAGTTCACCTGAAGTTTAAAGTCTGTTGTTCTAGTTGCTTTCTTTTCCCAGACTAAAACTTTTTGGGGCACCAAAGCAAACAGCATGGTATCATCAAGAGGTCACAGTGGTCATTGGTTGATGACTGTGGTTAGCTCCCAAGTGAGAGGGAAACTGCCTGAATACGAAGCAGAGCATTTCTGAAAATGACCTTACATGCTGAGTTTCCTGTGGAAAATAACAACGTTACTAAAACACCTGAGACAAGGTTGAAGGACAAATAACAGCTTGTCCGCTAGTGTTGCTTATCTCTTCCCAGTGAAAAGTTTAAACATGTATCCATCTCACCTTGGGAGGTGTGTGTCTGTCAAAGCTAGTTGAAATTGTCTTTTGCTTTTTCAGCTGACATCCAACTCTGTTTTTATCAAGTTTGTCTTGAACTTATTTATTTTTATCCCTTTGTTTATTCAAAGTTATTGCAAGCGTATTGCCGGTTCTGGCAGAAATAATAGGAGGGGAAAGCAGACACACAATGTTTTTTGGGGGAGTGAAGGTTGACAGGCAGGCAGGGGAATTTCCAAATAAAATAGAACCATGCACAAGTGTTTGAATTAAAGTGACACAAACAACTTTAATCTGTGGAAAAAGCAAAGAGCTTGATTCTTCACACGTCATAATCCTGCGTACGGCAACTCTAGGAGAGAACGTACGCAGGAATACATAAACATGCAGTAATGTGTGTGTCACTGTGTTGATTCAGAACAGAGACAAACATTTTACACGACCAAAAACTCAACCTCACTCACCATCACACACACCACGGTAGTTTATGCCTCATTTAGCCGGGTGTGTAACTGTCTCTGTGTGACAAATTGCTTGTGTCCGAGAGTCACTAAGCAGAATCGGGCACATTGGTACACACAGAACCTGTGGAACACTAGCCAGATATCCTGCCTCCGACACCATGCATCACATGCTGGTCTTCATATACGGGGCGTCCCACCGTTGGACCGACGCCCCTGTTTAAGATGCACCATCACGTCCTGGGCTACCGGCATCGCTTTCTCATTCTGTCCGCAGCTACCGGCAGCGGGAAATGATGACAAATGGCTGGATTTTTACGACTGTTTTTTCTTTCTATTTCTCAGTTTGTTCTTGCAAAAAATAAAATAAAAAAGTGAAAAGATTAAAACTTTCCATTTTTGCTGATGACTCAACACAGCACACTCTTTTGTGGGTTGACCTTTTATGAGGGGTGTGTGTTTGTGGATTTGGATAAATGTGGATGGGTGTTTCCTAATGATCTGTGTGCGTGTGTATAAGCGTGCATGTGCATGTTTGGCCTTTCGCACACTACTCTAAAATAGTGCGTGCAGAGGATCAACAGAAGCAGGATGCGAGTCTGAAGAAAAGCATGATGTTTTGGTTTCCAGGTCACTACGGTTAGAAGAGGAGCCACCGCTCTGTTCACTGGAGAAATGTACTTGGCTGTGCTGCCTCAAGCCTCAACAAGGTGACATGTTTTTCATATTAAGTACTTTTACCTCGGGGCAGTTAATACATTGGGTGTTACTCAAAATGTAACACTTAATACGGATGTCTGTCCAGATTAGGAAAATTTCACATATAATAATATAAGTGTGAATGACAGACTTTCTGAAAAACACAAGTAGAAATTCAATTAAGAGGAAAAAAAAGAAATAGAAAATGTACAGATTGGGTGAAAATGGTCATCATTGGTACCGAAATTCACTTAAAGTAAATACAGCTGTTTAAGAGTGATGACATCTAGTCTAATCTAGCAATATTTGGAATAATTCCTATATATAGATTAAATAAAGATAAAATTCCCTTTATTCTTCCCACAATGGGGAAACTTTGTAGAAACAGACACCAGCCAAATTAAACTAATAACAAACAATTTTTTTTTTTATTGTTTATTAATTTTTTGCTTCTGGAAGTAATAATTTACAGTCAGTGAATGTTAAACTAAACAATATAATAACAAATGTTGTCAAGAGAACACAGCTGTAATAAATAGAAATGTATAAAAGCACAGCAGGTGGCTAAATTTGTGCTCAGATAAAATACATAAAAAAACAAAGCAAGCTTGGCAAAAAGAGCAAACTTGGATTTTCTCATGTAACGTCACAGGGAGCGGGTCATTTCATCGAGCTCAGGGATTGAACTGGACTTCTTATCAAAGGTGTTCAAACAGACGTGTGTATTGATCACCACTTACCAGACTAACAAATATTGACACACTGAGACTTCCCACCAGGATCTGTGATCTGCTCAAGCGATCACACAGCAGCAAGTGCATGCAAACAGCAGGGAGACCTTGGGTTTTATTGCTTCACACCTCATGATGTTTTGGCAGGAGCACCCCCTGAATACATCGGCGTTATTATTTCTACATACTCAGTTCAGACCAAAAACAACACAGAAAGCAAGTATCATAAATCAAACATTATAATAAAACATGTTGGCCATAGACAGTGCTGCAAAAGAGACTTGTGGCAATTGGTTTGCATGGCTTCCTAAAACCAAATTTCAAATTCAATGTTATCTTCCAGCGTGAAAAAAAAACAACAACAAAAAAACAACAACACACACACACACACACACACATATATATATATATATATATCCAACATTCTACATATATATATATATATATATATATATATATATATATATATATATATATATATATATATATATATATATATATATATGTAGAATGTTGGATTGGAGGACAAAAGTCAGTCACTGAAACATTTAATGTAGCTTAAATAAAATAAAATAAAATAAAATAAAATTGCATTTCAACATGCAAGTTTGTGTCATGTCAAATGTTAATGTGAAGCAACTCCATTATTACTCCATTTGCACAACTGGGTCCCTTTGAAAAAAATATGTAAAGAAAAGATTCAAGATGATGAGTTACTTCATCATCATGGAGAGGAAGACTTCACTACAAAACATATGCATAAGTCAGATAAGTTGGACCTCTAGGATTGGCCAGCTTGATATGCAGCACGGCTTCAACAACACCAGAATCATGTCACCAATAACATATAGCATCACTGTTATACAAAGCCAAACGCAATGACGTGTGCCCTGACTGAGAAACGCATGTCCTGCATTGACTGCAACCAGTGACACGCACATCATCAACAAGATTCATCTCATAACATGATGTTGAGAAAGTGTCTAAATATTCTTCCTCACGTTCTGTTCAGCAGCATTAAAGCATTCAATAAAACATATCATGTCAGCAAGACAAAAAACTCCTACTGTTTGCCTCCACTTTCATGCCAGTCATCATCCTTGCCCTCGTATCAACACACTGACTCTCAGACGATGATATCATCAGGAAACATTTACTTTCAAGATGCAGGGGAAACTTTGAAAAGCCCGCAAAGTCTGTAAATGATAACAGACGTCGTATTTTATGATGTGCTGTTGCTGGTGACATCATCTGACCCGGTCAGTCAACCTTCGTGCTTCCTTGTGATGAGGATGGTGCGGAGACTGCAGGGGACGTATGAGTCAGCGTGCACTTACAGACAGATACAAAGAAGCGATAAGTTCGATCTCACTTTCTTTGCTGAAGAAATCTGATGAAAGAAGTCATTTCTCGCCACATTTTCTTTCTTTATTCACTCACTCATGTATTGTAACCCCAGGAATTAGTGAACACATTAATGCACGTGGAAAATCCTTAAATCAGAGTGAGTCAACAACATTCCTCAGCGAGTTAGCTTTGGGTTAAACATCAAACCAGACGTTGTGGTCATACAGTTGTCAAAGATTGCCAGCAGCAAAGAGAAATGGCTTTTGACAAATTCTATCTCAGCGAGCAGCATGACTCATGGTTGAAGCAGACTGTTGCCTCTTCACTCAGTTTCTCAGTTCACAGACAGGAAGTCAACAAATAAGGTCACACAGGAGCTGCTGCTAATGAACATTTGAACACTTTTGATCTAAAGTGACATTTTAGCCAATAACAACTACAACAGTTCAGAAGTTTTCCAGTATTCTGAGCTTGTTTCATGCACCAACTGAGACTATTTTTTATTGGTACAGTTGAAATGCAACTCTTGACACGTCTTAATTTTTCATTGGACAATCACTTTTTAAATTTTTTACAGCTTTATCTGCCCTTAGTTGTGAAAGTATTTTGAGTAGTTTGCATTTTATTTCTCATGTATTTGTTCTGATAGTGGCCATAGCATAATGCTTGGCTGTCCTGGCATTTCCATTGGTGTTCTAACTGGCACTTCACATTGTACATATGTACATACACATGAATAAATGAAAGATTTTGCAAAATCTGTGCTGTTGTTGATTGACTTCCCATTTCCTCGGCACCACCATTTCAGCCATTGATTGTAATAACAGTCATGAGAAATAAAAGAGGGGATACTTTTACAGTATTTACCATTGTAGCCAAAATAATGTAGGTACATCAGCTACATTAAGATATGAATATCTGACATGTGCACCTGAGCATTATGTACACTACACACATACAAGCATTTATGACGCATCGCATCATGCGTTTCAACATATGATTTTGCCCAGAATGGCCAATACATTTTGATATTATTGATCATTTGCTTATTAACCACATGATGGCACACAACACGTTAAACATTGGTCTCTACTGTTGAGTTTGTTTTGGGTTTTTTTCATTTATGCCGACAACATGTAGCCATGACATCACTCGATACAGTGACACGCATAAGTTACTGACATTGGTACAACCAAGCTAACTTACGTTGGAAACCACCTGCTCATTTGCACCAAGAGGTATGTGGCAAAAGTTGTGTATGTATCACAACTTATGCTCAACCAATACTATCAAACATATGGTGTGTTAACAGCACTAGCTGTGACTTACCTACGAACAAATCTCACCACAGTTAGCCCTCAGGTGCCGCTTGAAGTTTGTTATTTTGTATCCGTGTTTGTCACCGGTCGGTTACACTACTGCATATTTGTTTTATGCTTCGGCCTGATTGTAACCGAAATACCACCACACATCTGTGTGCAGTTTTCCACCGCCAACAGGCACTGCTGCCATTGTTCATGAGCCCATAAACGCTGCACCTCAGTGTGTGGTGGGCGTGTACAAACACTGGCGCTTCATCTGACAGAACATATTTTGAATGTCTGACACACCATCTACATACATTTTTGTCTCGTCTCTTCTTGTCCACGAAAACTCCCTGATGTAACAGTCGCTATGTTTAGCTAGTCATCATCATGTGATCGTCATTAACAAAATATTTCGTATAACGTTGACAAAAACAACACTGTTTGCAACAACTTTAAACTAATAACTACAAAAAGGGAAATCATGAATTCATAAAAAGTTACCAACAGACATCAATGTGAAGAGTATCAGATGAGGTTGAGCTGACATGTCCTTCTTTATCATACCTACCTGGAAGTTGTTCTACTGATATGAATTAATGCTGTGTGCTGTGACTCATGTTTCCCACTCTTTTTATAGCTGCTGATGGTTCTTGCCATGCAAGTCATCACCGAACCGACTAAAGATCCCTGGGTCAACCACCAAAATGCAATCGCCTGTTCCTTGCCTGTGGAAATAAATGCATGACATGCAAACTTATGTTGCTCGAAAACATGCACTGCAGCAACAGAAAAATAATGTGCCTTATAAGTTTGTTCATTCACATCCAAATGAAATGTGTGTCTGCTGGTTGTGGAGCCAAATACATGTTTTCCCACGCACTTTGAAACGACTGCCCCATAAAGAGACCAGGGGAAGTGAGCTTTGTGCCAATGTCTTATGGTATGCCCTGTATATTGTGTCAGGAGTGTTGGCCTTGAGTTTAAACAGGCAAGATGACAACTTTTCTGCACTGTACTGCACTGTGCACACCTTTCCGCTGCCAGGTTCTCATTATTCTCATGTGAGCCCGTGCGCCAGAATGAGCATAAATAAACATATAAAAGCAACCATGTGACTAAATTTACAAAGGGAGATAATCAGTCACAAACACATGCATGCGCGCCCCAGCTCACAGCGAAAGGTCATCTGGGATCAGTTAATGGACGGCAGGATCTACCCTGCACTCCTGCTGTTGGCCTCCCCTCCAGCTGGCCACAGACCAGCACACAGAGATAATCAGCCTCCTCGGACAGGCAGGAGGGGATCGCTGCGAGGAATCATCCGATCAAATATTCATTGGCGTTTAGATAATAGCTTACGTGAGGATTTGATCAAAGACAGCAGGGTATGTATTTATCCATAGGATGAGTCCGAGCAGGCTTCCTCTGGCAGTGTAACGGGAGATAAAGATGGCAAACACTGTGAAATTGTAAATACTCATGAACCATGTTTACGTTGGCATGGCGCAGCAGCATCCAGATCAACTCTGGAGTGGAATACCTGAAATAAACACCCAGTGTAAAAGCATGTTTGCAATCAGGGAACATACAGCTTGTTATAATGCAGCGGAAAGATGCGTTTGTGGACGCTTTGCTGTTTTATAAGGGATTATTGTATGTCAGCCAGGTGAGACAGGAGAAGTTGTAGCCTCTGCAAATGCTTGCTTCAGCAGTTTCCAGCTCAACTTAGCCCGCTCGGCCATTTTGGTGACTCGTCTTTGTTTTGGATGCTTCTTCTGATAGTTTTGATTCTCTTTGTTGTATATCCCTCATCGTAGATCAAGTAGGTCATCCACACTTGTTGGCAGGACGACTCTTTCATTTTGGATGTGATCCGTGGATTGCTGTATTATGGCAGTTGTTTTTATTTGCTAGAAACAACACATAATCAGAAGGTCCAGCCAATTGGATATTACAACCAAAGACAGCTTCCTGGTCAGAATCCATCTTCTTTATAAAATAAATATTCAAGACAACACGTTTGAAAAAAAAAAAAAATGTTAGCTCTCCAGTGCCATGTTACAGAATAATAAGGTTAACAATTTTTGCTGAGGCGAATTTAATGGGGCAAAATGTCGTCATTGTGAGTTAAAGCCGAGAGAGTAATGTAGCATTAACCCTGGATCACAGAATTAAAAGCTTGAAATGACACTGGCAAAAGCCAAATTTAGAATGCCACAAAGACACTGTCGAACAAATAAGAAGAAATATGGGTGTGTCCTTTTCCGAAAACCATCTTGGATGGACGTGGAGATTGTCTTTGTCTTTCAAAAATGGTTCATATGGGGGGACTAGAGACCACATGGTTCAAGACTTATATTTCATACCAAAAAAAAACATGTATGCATGAGACGTTGCATGTCATGAATCCACACACACTGTATATCCTTTGTACATCACAATAAACATGGAATTAAGTGCATATGTTGCCGTACCTGAACCTGTCCATCACGACTGTCACGTTTCTGTATTCATGTTTTAATTTTGTCATTTCTGTTTTGTTTTTTTTTTAGTGTTGTTTCCATTTCCTGTTTTCTTTGCACATTCACGGCAGCACAGCTGGAAGCCATGCGTTAATCAAGCTCCACTGATTTCAACACCTTGGTTCCAGACTGTGTTGCCAGATGGTTACTTTGCAGCAACCAGTAAAGATCTCCTCTTGTGCATTTGTTTCCAGTGTATACAATCATTCTTAGATCGGGCGTGCGTGACTTCTTGGTTTGTTTTCTGCCTTTTGCTATCAGCTGTGTGCTTCCTGTGAGTGTTTCTATAACTCACCCTTTGTTTTCTCTTATTAGATTCCTTCCTCGTGTTTGTGAGTGTGAGTATTCTACCACAGAGCATTTTTTGAGCCTCATGAGTCTATCCGAGTGCATTTTTGTTGTCCCCGTTATTTAGGCTCGACTGTTATTCACCTATTTTCCGTTACACGTTTTTCCGCTTCCCTGTATGTTCTCCTCGCTGCGCGTTTTGGTGGAGACGTCCTTCGTTTCATCATTTTCTTCTTTCTTCATTTCCTGTTCGTGTCCTGTTTTTCTGTGTATTTGGATTAAACTGTTTAACTTCTGTTCAACATATCCTCGTTGTATCGAGTTCTCTGTACACCAGCAGTGATTTTAACTTTTGGGTCTGTTCCCCTGAGCGGCCATGACACCAACATTTGAATATGCAAATGATTTGATCAGGGAGTTGATCAGGGAATCCAAACAGGATGAGTAAGACAGGCAAAAAAAAACCCAGCAAAACCCTCAGAAAGTCCAAACCTCTGCCAAGCAGCTTCAGGCCACTCCCAACACAGTCTCCCCATTAATAAATCCCACAAAACTTGGACCCAAATGCCAATTTCGAAAATGGTCCCTCAATGTTGAAGAATCCTTTAAAAATTTTTCCATTCAGACGGTCATTCGGCTCACTCCCAAAATTGAATCATTTGTTCCTTGTCTTATTTCACATGTTTCCTGAAAATTTCATTGAAAGCAGAAGTCTGTTTTGGCTGCTTAACAGTGGATGGATACATTGTGGCGCTGGATGATTTGACCAGTTGAAAATTCAGAAAACACTGGAAACGTGGGGTCCTTCTACATAATCAGTAAATTAATGTTTAAACAATAATCATTCAGCAAGACATTGTTCCTTCTTAAACTTGGTGAAAGACACCAGAAATTGAAAGTGCTTTGGTAGTTTTTAAAAATGTGTTCACAACAGCATATGTTTAATGTTATGTTTCCATTTAAAAGTACATAATTTTTGCTTTTTTTTCTTGTTGTGTCAGGAGATCCTGAGACCATAGTGTACGTATTGAGAAAGGACTGAGTTTGTGTGTATTGATTCTAATGGTATGAAAATGGATCAAGTCATTTTTTTTTCCGTTTTGCATTGTGATTTGAAAGTTGACTCACTGGCTACTGTTTCCCATGCTTGATTCATTGGCCAGCGTGACTTTCCATTCTCAATCACAGCAAACTTTCATTGTGTGTAATCATCCAAATCTCCTCCGTATAAATCAATCCGCAGGCTACAGCAAAGCCAGGCTTAGTTCTTTTTTTTTGTCCAATTTTGGCTGGAAACTGTCTGTGTACTTAGAGACATAGGTGCGTTATACACGCATCCAAGCATTTGAACTCAGCAAAGACTGCCACTACTATCCTGCTCAAAGCCTAATGGAAAAATCACCTTTAACTTTAACAGTCACTGTGTCACTGAAGTTATGATAGCCATCAATTTGAATCGCTTATTCACAGCGGAAAATGTCAAATTTTGTAAGAGACTATTTGTTGGGGACAACAACACCCAGTATTTGACCATGGCACTTTCCGATGCAGTTTCTGGAAAATAGCAAAGTTAAAGTCAACCCTTTTCAGATGAAGCAATGACGCAGCTTAGGTGTTGTTTTTCAAAGTATCCCATCTCCTCTGAGGTTTCAACACAATTTCACTTAAAGTCATTTTTGCCACCATTATAATCTATTCTGGCCCTGACACTTACAACTACTTCTACAAGTAAATCCATGTATCCAGGTCAAAACCTGTTCCATTCCTGAGGTTACTTCTCCAATTCCATCCTCACTTCGCGACCATTTTATCATGGACTCCCCAAAATAATCCTACTCCCATGAAAACACACTGACAAATATAGGTATAAATCTAGAAACCAAAACACACGGAATGTTCCCGTTCTATGAAGAGAGCATCTGAATGTCAACAACATGTTTAACCATGGTGAAAAGGGATTTAAAACTTCAGAGCAAGAAAATCTAAAACATCATATGGTTCCCAAATGGTTTAACCCAAGTGCATTTAATACTGTTGTTTTACTAAGTTCTTTTCCAGATATAAAAGAGCGAGCTGGCATCATGGCACAGGAGTAGTGACACCATGGGGAATGAGAAGCTGTAAAAACAAGCAAGCATTCACACCTTCACAACACCCAACACGACACACATGCGTCACTGCTTTATTATAGAAATGCAGTAGCAACAGTCTTGGAAAAATGCTTGAAGCTGATGCCATGCAGGTGAAAATTTGCCAGTAAAAGATATGAGCTCTTATTAAGTTTAACTGAGCAAACCTCCCCCCCGAAAACCCAACTGGTCCGGGTTCCGCCCCCACAACAGCAGAAGTGAGATTTTACTGGCTTGTTAATGTGAATGACAGCCCCACGAGGTCTGAGCTTTTGTTCACCACCATGTTAAGTCTAATAGGATGACGACATTGAGCTGGTGATGCCAGTCAGTTACTGGATACAGATATTACGGCATGTGCGCTTGTGCCAGTGAGCTGGCAGTTAAAGTGTTCATTAGACTCATGCTGCTCGTTCTCTCACTCTATCATTTCACCACTGTGAAAACCATTTCATTACTGACCAATTCAAATGCATTAATAATCCAGATCCATTCTATTACTCAAGATCATCATAATACAGTTATTTTTGATCACTTAAATTACCCCAAGTTACTCTTGCTGAGCCAGTGTTTTCTGTAGTCGACATAATAGCAAAAAAAAAACATAAATAAAAATAAATTTAATAAGAGAAATGACACATCTGACCGGATCTGATTGTACCTCATCAAACATTATTATTTACCAAATCTTGGGAATAGTTCATCATTCACCTTTGCAAAATGCTTCCGTATATGTTTCAAATAAAAAGAAACAAACAAACACAAGAAAAGTTGTGATATTGGCCTTGCCAGTTGACTTTACATTTTTTATTTATTTTTTTACATCTTTTACATGTTCCTCTGCTTCATTTCATATATATATATATATATATATATATACATATATATATATATATATATATATATATATATATATATATATATATATATATATATATATATATACAGTGGTATCTCGGTTCTCAACCATAATCCGTTCCAGACGGCCGTTCGAGAAGCGATTTGTTCGAAATCTTAATCGATTTTTCCCATTACAATGATAGAAAAAGAAATAATGCGTTCCAAGCCTTAAAATAGGCTTTTGTAGGAGTGAATGTAGAGTGTCTGCTGCAGGTGCGCTGTTCCTCTATGTGTGTGGCCGCTGCATGTGGGAGGGGTTGCCGAGTGAGTGACGTCTCTCCAGAAGTGAAGAGGTGCCCGGTGTGTGTCCAGCTCTGAATGTGCGCTTCTGTGCAGTTTGGCTGTGACAAAGTCATAAACCAAGTCACGCTCTGTCCCAGACTCGCCTCATCCCTGTCCCAGCTCCAGCCCACAACAGGACATCAAACCCTGGAGTGAGCGCTCCAGCCTCGGAGGTGTGGAGAGCGAGCACCTCCCCTGTGACACTCCACCACGGTCCAGTGCGGAGACAGGAAAGGTTTTCCGCCTCAACATGTAGAAAAAATAGGCAGTAAATGTAGCTAACAGGACACGTCTGCATACAGAGGCTGCGTTATACACAATAACAAAGCCCTTCATGGGTCAGTTGATGTTTTTTCTGGCTTTTTTGGGGGGTGTTCAAGTTCTGGATTTTCATTTGAAATCAGAAGCAAAAAAAATCTCGAAATTTTTGTTCGAATTCCAATTTGTTTGAAGTCCGGGACGTTCGAAAACCGAAGTAAAATAAGTACGACTACTAGTGGCTTTTCTTCAGACAACTATTGTCTCGTTCAGATTTTCAATGTGAATGCTTTACCACAGATGTTGCTCACTGTGTCACTTATCAACTACACTCTTGGTGCTGAACTATGGAAAAGCATTTTGTAGATAATAAAGGATGATTTTTTTTTATCCCTAAGTAAGCTGTGCATGGGTTTGTACTTGAATGGGCCAAATTTTAAAATAACGACTCATTTTGTTGTCGAACACAATATAAGATAAACAGTTATCATCATTACAGGATCAATGTTTGAAACTGTGGTTATTACTTTCCGAAGCTTGGTAAGGAAAGTCACCATGACAACCTATGTGTGTTTTTATTAAGTGCATCTTTGTGGTTTGTTATGCTTTTCACTGCTGCTGTGTGCGGCGATGTGAGTGCAACCATGTGTGGTCACATGTTTGGGTGTGACGCGTGTGCATGCTATCCATTCCCAGGTATTTGTATGCAGGGCGCCAGGCTGACCAAACAACCCTGTGCAGGGGGATGTGTCCCGGAACGTCCACGTGTAAACCCGATCCTCTGTTTGAGGGAGAAACCAAACAGCGTGTGTTAACCATCCACTCAGATGCTATCTGGGGGAATCTGATCTGTGTCTGTGGCAGTGGAGGGGAATGTGGTTGAGCCTGACTGGGCTACTCTTGCCACACACACACACACACACACACGAGTGACACTGCCAGTTATCTTCTTTTTTCGTCTTCTGTCAGTTAGTGAAATAACAGCAAAGGATTGAGGGAGGTGATTTGGAAGTGCAGTTCCTTGGTTGAGATCAAGAGGTCACCTGATAGTGATCACGATAAATCTGGGGCTAAATCTGGGTTACTCACGACTAGCGTGAAATAATTTTAAATATCTGTGTGACTGAAGAGAGACAGATATTTGAAGAAAACTTCCATTTCTTTGGATATCCGACTCATATTTCCAGTTTTGCTGTATTTGCACTACAGGGCTGTGATGTACTT